>NC_081432.1:8075893-8250893 GCF_949786415.1 Peromyscus eremicus | reverse complement strand
GGGGAACCTTAGAAAACCAGCTATCACCCCATCTTCAAACGTTTGCCAGTCCAGAGCAGGCCCTGGGAAGCCAGGGAGCCAGGAGTGAAAATAACAGTGTGTAAGAAAATGACAGATAGAGCAGACGGTGTAAGAGGCTCTTGGCCTAGGAGACCATAGGGAAAATGGAGACTTATGGCCAGAGCGCCCAGAGGAGGCAGCTAGGCCTTAAACCTAGTCAAGGATCTTGCCATTTCCCAGGAAGACAAAAATTAGAATTTTTTTTACGTCAACTCTCAAAATGTCAATATTGGCCTTTAATCCACCAATTTTTATTTATTTGTTTTTGTTTTTTCAAGGCAGAATTTCTCTATGTAACAGCCCTGACTGTCCTGGAACCTCTTTGTAGACCAGACTGGCCTTAAACTCACAGAGATCTGCTTCCCAAGTGCTGGGATTAAAGGCATGCGCCACCACGCCTGGATTAATCCACCAATTTTTTAAAAAGATTTATTTATTTCTGTATTATGTGCATTGGTGTTTTGCCTGCATGTATGTCTGTCTGACGGTGCCAGATTCCCTGGAACTGGAGTTACAGACAATTGTGAGCTGCTATGTGGGTGCTGGGAATTGAACTCAGGTCCTCTGGAAGAGGAGCCAGTGCTCTTAACCGCTAAGCCATCTCTCCAGCCCCTAAACCATCAATTTTTAAGTACAGAATGTATGTCAAACAAAGTAGGCCTGAGGGCTCCATCCAGGTCCTGGCCTCAGGTCCTGGCCCCAGCCATGCTGTGAACAATACAGAGAAAGGACACATGGGCATAGGTGAGTCTGTCTCGCACACCTCTGTGTGTGGTGTTCCCTGAGGCCAGCTGGCCTAGGCTGTGGTGACAGGACAAGGAACCACCTCCACCCTAGGATGCCAGGGTTCCTCAGGCCTCTGCAGCTGCTGGGATCTTGGGCTGAACCTACTCTGCTTGCAGCTTAAGTCGCATGCAGAGCCAAGGCAGGTCCTGTGACTGCTGGCCTGCACCATCCACATGTACGTCCCTCTCTATATTGCTCAGCCTCATCTCTAGAAGTTTCACGTTGGGTCAGTGTGGCCAGGAAGGAAGCTGTCGGTGTGTGTGCGGCTTGGATGCCCACCCTGTCAGTCGGTCATCTTGGAAACACAGCCCTAGGGCTCTCATCAGTTGCTAGAGGTGGGTTTGGCTCTGAAATGTGCTTTCATCCTGTGGGGGAGTGTGTTCTGAGTGTTCCTGCTCCAGGGGCAGCCACAGGACAGAGTAGCTGAGAGTCACCATCAACACAATCTAATACCTGCAGTGGGACAGTGAGGCCATGGGGTCACGAGGACTCCATGGTCACCACTGACCCAAGTCACAACACCCTGGGACAAAGCCATAAATGTGGCCAACATACCACCCCAACTCCTACAGGGACCTGAGCTAACATGCCTGCAAAGGAAGACAATTTGAGGTGCTGAGGCAGAGATGGGGCACGGCCAGGGGAGGGAGATGACCAAGGACACAGCTTCAGCTTCTTCTGTCTTCTACAGGGGGGCACCATCTTGAAGAGCATCTTCTCTCCAGGCACAGCAGTAGGGAGTAGACCCTATGACAGCCATATGCTTTGCTTGTGAGTGACTGGACCTCTAGTCTCGGCCTTCAGTGGATACACATGACTACCAGAAGGGCGGAGATGGTCAATGGCCTCGGCTGAAATGGCTGTAGGAGTTCTGAGGCCCCGATGCTCTTCTGTGTATGAGTCTCCAAGGTTGGAAAGGCTTGAGGCCTAGGCCACTGGTAGGCAAAAATCTACCATTGGAACAGTATGAGGTCGCCAGACAGTAAGAGCCAGAGTGACCCCAAGGAGGTCATAGGGGTCTGACCCAAGGTTGGATGGGGAGAGAGGTCCCCCCAGCAGTGGTCATCCAAGAACCAAGGGCATGAGTTGGCACCATGGGACAGATGTCTGGGGCAGCCACCTAGAATTATATTATCGTATCTTGTAAGCTGGGTATCTCAGTCAGTTTGGGCTGTGTAACAAAGCACACCAGCCCCAAGCCACAGGAAAACCTTGTCCCACAGCTCAGAAGACCAAAATCAGAGATGGAGGCATTAGTGTGGCCAGAAACAAACTCTGGTTCAGGCTTCCCAGCATTCAGAAGCCTCTGTCCTCCAGGCATCGTCTCCTGTGTCCGTGCGTGTTCCTCCCTCACAGGTCCAGACTTTCCTGCTGGTAAGGATGCTAGTCCTATAGGGCCCCCTGCTGAGCTCATGGGAACCACATTTCCACAAAGGCCTGTGTCCAACTGAGGTCATCCAGTGATTGGGGTCAGGAATTCAGCATCATGTGGAGAAGGCTTCAGTTCACTCCTACTCCATTCCTCCAGTGCTCCCGGCCCTCACCCTACTCCTCCTCGCAACTCCATGCGAGCATAAAGCTGCCCTTAATCTTCAATCTGTGAGCTGCGAGTGTGGCATCTGGTCCCCTCCGCTGCTCACTTCTCTGCGTTAGAGCTGAAAGGACATGTATATCCTTCTCATTTTCCCACTGACTCGAGTGGGCACCTTGCCATGACCTGATAGTGCCCGGAGCTTCTCTTTTCTGCAGTGGGAGCATGCATAAGTTCATGTGCCTCTGCATGTGGCTAGCACAGCAACCACACAAACTGATGAAGGGTCTTGGGAGCATCTACCTGCCTTCCTCTGGCCATGGGAGAAGCAGCAATACTCCCTGGACATATGTACATACATAAATTGGATCCTTTGAAACAAGAGCTGTAGATTTCACTGTGTGCTCCTTTATCTGTGTGTGCCCTGACTTGCTGATATTTTGGAAGTACCTGAAAATTTCAACCTCTAACTTATGGAGCCTGACATTAAAAAAAAAATCTTATTATAATGGAAGACCCCCCTCCTAGATGCCAGTGCTGGGTGTGGGTGACAGGCTGGCCAACCCTCCACCAGCCCAAGCATCTGGAATGTATTGTGCCCACTGGAGTGGGGATAGAGCTCACACTGGACAGAGTTTCAGCTGTCTCAGGTCCAGGACTGTCATCGTCTAATCTCTAGCCAATCAGCACCCAGGCCTGGGATGAAAGACAGGCAGCCTCCTTCTCACGCCGGCTGTATCTGCAGAGATGATCTGGGAGGTTTGGCACGGGAAGGGAAGGCATAAGCAGAGCCATCAGAGGCCTCTAGCCACAGAGATACAGCCAAGGATTACATCTCGTTCCCACTCCTTATCACCACCTAGATTGAATGTCAATGCCGCACAGAAAGGGACATCTCCTACCTCTGGACTTATCTTGACTATTAACTGACTCTAAAATGTCCCCAAGTTCATCTTGCTGCTGAGTAGAACATTTTGTCCACTTAGAACGTGTCAGAAAGAGTCCTGCAACCCTTCAGACAAGGGTTCCCAGGAAGGGGGCTAGATTTGGACAGCTCAGAACTGAGAGAGATACAGCGAGGTACTGGCATCATCGTGGGATGGCTACCCTGAGCTCAGGTGGTAGCCACTGGCCCTGATGCCCAAGCCAACCACTCAGCCCAACTCACATCAGTTCAGCAAACAAACCTCAAGTTGATGGCTCCTAGTATTGCTGGAGAGACAGGTCACACACGAGAAGGAGTTGGGACAGTTGTGATTTTTAGGAGCTTGTGATATTAACTTAGCAGAGATGGGATCTAGACAGTGAGTGACAGAAGAAGAGGGTGCCCTATTGGTATCCATGTCCAATATCCTTGAGATAACCAAAAGCGTGAAAACTCCCAGCACCTTTCCCTGCTAATAATAAGAACCCCAGCTTCTGGGTGAATGTGCTACATTCAGATGACAGACCCTAGATCATGACCCGGTAAAGAAGGTTCTATGGGCTGGAATGCAAGAGCCTTGATAGCTGTTCAAGTAGTCAGTTTGGTCCATAGGCATGGTCTCTAAATGACAGACCCATAGGCCACATGTGTCCAAGGGTAGCTATGAACGAGGCCCAATACAATATTATAAACTTGCTTAAAACATTATGAGGTGTGTGTTTTGTAACTCAATTGTGTGGCTCCTGAGTATGAGTTTTATAGATGGTGACATCAGGGTCTCGGTGTCAAAGGTTGGACACGCCTGAATGCAAGAATTCAAAGTGTTCAGCGCTGCAGTAATGCGGTCTGCGTCCTGACTTTGTATGTGAGTGCATTGTCATATAGTCTCCTAATTTTACCTGGGGACATTCCTTAACTCTTACAGACTAGGGGTGACTGTGCGTCTCAGTACTGACCATGACATTTTAAGTGGAAGTACTGTGTCTTCTCTCCAGAAGTCATGCTAAAGGGGAGGATTGTGTTGCCTGCTCTAGACCGGTTCATGTTCTCATCCCTGAGTTCACACTGAGCCTACTCCTGATGGAAAGGTGTTGGGGAGGGGAGGTTGGAAGATGTCTGCAGTAGATGGGGGCATGAGGGTGGGTCCCCATAATGGGGTCAGTGCCATCCTTGCCTGTGAAGCTCTGCCATGGGAAAGGGACCAACCATTCACAGGCAGAAGAGGCTCACCCTAGTACTGGCCACCCAGGCCCCTGACTTTGGACCTCAGCCTCCAGGACCCTTTGGTCACATCCCCGTGCTATGGTAATCCAGTCTCCACAGGATGCAGGATGACATTTGTCCATTGTGAACTCAAGATGACAGAAAATGACTGAACACTCTATGAGACATCTAATGATAGAGCAGATATCTAATGGTGTGGAAAATGTTCACAATGTAACATTAAAAAAGAGAGAGAGAGAAGCACAAAATAGGGCAGAGGCCAGTTGGGCAGTTTAAGAACCTTTGTACAGACCCAGGGCTGGGTTGTGGGAAGCACCCTCGAAAAACAAAGGCCAAGGCGTCATCTCTGAAACAGGAAGAACATTCTAGAACAAGGAGGAGGGGGGTTCCCTTCTCATAACATTGTCCTCAGAATCCACACCAACCAAGGCTGTACTTTCCAGAATGTTCTAGAGGAAGGGAAGCCCACAGTAGGGTCTAAGCCTTAGGGCCCATCTATAGCCTCCTTGCTTCTAAGAGATATGAGGAGCTGGGCTGGCTCCCGGGGATCCTGTGGTCTAGCTGGGCTATTGGATCTGCCATTTTGGTGACCCTGGGTCCAGCCTGGGTTCCTCAGTTCATAGTCTTCATAAGTCCTAATGTTTCAGAAGCCTAGATAGAGCATGAAGGTACCCAAGTCCTCCACCCTCTGGCATCTCCTAGACACCTGGAAAAGACAGGACTGTGGCATTCACTGCCATACAGCCACAGTCCACATTCATCCTGTCCTTGTATGAGCAGCTCAGACTCCAGCCAGTGAACATCTCCCTAAACCCAGAGCTAGACACACCTCAAACAGGCTGAGTGAGCCCCAAGAAGGCAACGGAAGCCTAAGAAGCCATATCCCTGGGTGCAGAGCAAGTGAGGAACAGAGGGGCCACCATGCATGCAGTGCCTAGGAGAAGTGGGTCCCCAGGCACCAGAGGATGGCCACTTTCTGTAGGCAGCAACTAGGCTGTCCAGGCCATGGCCCAAGGACAGAGGAACATCTGCCCTAGCTCAGGAGGACTGTCGCCACCAGTGCCGCCCGAGAGACGCCAGCAAAGACACATATCTGTGTTCTGTGGGGATCACGGAGCAGCCTTGGGAGCTGACTGGACCCTTCCAGGGCCCCACTCTCCCACAGGCCATCTTTACCGTTGGCCCAAAGCTTAGCTGACTTGGTGTCGATTGGCTTTTCCTACCCCCACATAGTTAGGTGCTGCCTGTGCATTTGGGGTGCCGAGCGGCCTCCTGGTATCTACCTACTGGAGAGTGTCAGCACCCCAAGTTGTGACATCTGAAGCTATGCCAATGTCCTGTGGTCCAGGTTGCTCTGGTTGATAACCAGTGAGGCACAGACTGCTGGCTGGCTGGGGTGGAGCAGGCATTGTACACGTCTCAAGCTGTTCCAGACTGAAACCTAACCTGAAGCTTGTGGGTTTGGGGACACGGGTAGGGCCCCAAAGGAATCAGGAAGAAGAGGTGAGAGAGAGGGCAGGCCAGGGAACCCAGCAATGTCTGTCTGTGGGGTAAACGAGAAAGCTGACTGAAGAACACAGAAAATCTCTCAGGTCTGCAGAAGGGCTTGACGAATTCTTATTTGCACAGGATGGCTTGCGTCTGAATGACTGAGGCTTTGGGACTGCTACATCTGTGAGGCCCCTGGGTAAGGGAAGGGACCAGAAGAGAACAAACTGTTCCAGGAACAACCCTAGAGGCACAGGTCCACCTGCTCAGAGGTGTGTCTCCCCCATCTGACACAAGATCGGGTGTGAGGGGCTCAGGGAGGAGCCACCTGCTGCGTGCCATGGGCAGTCAAGTGGCTCCTCTAGGGCTCTTGGTGTGTCCTTGGCATGGCGGGGGCAGGGCCTGCTCCACTGGGAGACACCTTAGGCACAGTCTTGACACATATTCCTGAATCCCGTAGGCCATGACCATCATGATACGCACCCTCACCTTGATTTCCCACTGCCGTGGGCTGAATGGTGCACCGGCACTGATCCCTGTCCATCTATGACGGAGACGCAGAATTCCACCCGGGTAAAGCAGTGTGCAGACAAGCTGCAGCTGAGGGCCTAACGGTGAGCATCCTGGACTGGTGTGGCCTCTAAATGCAGTGCTGTGGCCTAATGAGTGGGGAGAAGACAGCAGAGGGGTCACCAGATGCTGAAGGGGAGGAAACAGGGCCTCCCTCGTGCCTTCCAAGGAAGCGTGGTGGCTGCTGGCACTGTGACTTTGGCTTCCAATTTCTTTCTTTCTTTTATTTGTTTATTATTTAATTGTTTGTTGGTTGGTTTGCCAAGACAAGGTGTAGCCTTGTGTTTTTCAAGGGTGTAGCCAGCCCTAGCTGTCCTGGAACTCTTTCCATAGATCAGGAGGCTTCGAACTCAGAGATCTGCCTGCCTCCACCTCCCAAGAGCTGGGGTTAATGGGGTGAGCCACCATGCCTGGCTTGGCCTCCAGCTTCAGAGAAAACACATTTCTGATGTTTACAACACACAATAATAATAGTACTGTGTCCCAACAGCCCCAGGGCACTCACTTCAACCCTCTCAGGGCGTACTGGCATGCTGTCCAGGTGCCACTCCGCACACCATCTTCTATACCTGCTCCTAGTGCTTGACAGTAACCTGTAGTTTTTGCTCATGAAGCAACCTCATATTTGTCTTTAATTTTTCTTTTGTATATACTTTTTAAAGTAAACTTTAGTATTAATTTTAAAAAAAAGAAGAAAAACTGTAGCCTAGTGGTGGTGGCACACTCCTTTAATCCCAGCACTTGAGAGGCAGGCATATCTCTGTGAGTTTGAGGCCAGCCTGATCTGCAAAACAAGTTCCAGGGTAGTCTGGGATGTTACCCACAGAAACCCTGTCTTGAAAAGAAAAAACTAACTAAATAAATAAATAAATAAATAAACTGTAAATAAACACACACACACACACACACACACACACACACACACATACACACACCACATCAAATTAACCAGATTCATTCTTTTTTAATCATGTTTTTATTCCTTTTGTTTTGTGGCCATGCCTGTGTGTGTGTGTGTGTGTGTGTGTGTGTGTGTGTGTGTGTGTGTGCACGCGCACATGCCGCAGTGCACATGTGGAGGTCAGAGGACGATTTGAAGGGGTCGTCTCTCTTCCCACCATGGAGGTTGGTGGGGTTGGGTGTGTGGAGCTCAGGTCAACAAGCTTGGGGTCAGCTCCTTTACCTGCTGAGCCACCTTGCAGCTGCCCGACACTAATTCCAGTCCTCGGGGTTCATCACAGGTTTGACTGAGCTTTTCGTGGGACACACAGAAGAAGCTGCTTCTAGCTTTGTCCCATGCCGGGCAAGGCTCACTGCGGGAATATATATCCACAGGGAACTTCCCAGAGACAAAGCCCCAGGCTGAACTCATTCTAAATTCTCAGACCTGCTGCAAAGTTCCTGGTGGAAATGCCTTTCTCTTCATCCTGGTTGCGAGGCATTTGATTACTTTTTTTTTTTTTTTGCTTGCTTGCTTGTTTTTTTGTCTTATCAGACAGGGTCTTATGGCATCTAGGCTGGCTTAGAACTTACCATCTAACTCAGGGAATGACTCGGGTCTGAAATTTCAATGGCTTTGAAATTCATAGTCAAGTCTACAGTAAGCCACCTCAGGAGGATACACAAATGTTTGGAATATATTACGCGAATAGGCAATGTCACCTCCCTTAGTTCCAACTGCCAGACACTTTTTTTGGACCCATCTCTGGCCCCTCTGCTCACTTAACTTCTCTGTGAACTGGTCTTCCGGCCTCTGACTCTAGATTGCTGGGATTATTGGCTCTCCCTGTCAAGCCCCATATGTGTGTGCAGGGGATTGAACACAGGACTCCTTATGGGCCAGGCCAGCCAAGCCAAGCCCTCTCCCCAACTTCTTTTTTATTTTCTTTTTCTTGTAGTCCAGGGTGGCCTAGGACTACTCTGTAGCTGAGGATTACCTCAGACTTCCGATCCTCCTGCCTCCATCTCCCAAGTACTGAAATTAAGGTATGTGCCACCATGGCTGGTTTGTTCCGTGCCAGGGATCAACCCTAGGAGTTGATGAGTGCTGGGTGAGAACTCTGCCCACTGAACTGCATCCTGCCTCTCCGTCTGTGCTTCTGTCACTGGGCTTCAGCATCTCTTCTCTGAGCACTTCAAGAAGAGGGTCTAGAAACCGTCCTTCCTGTCAACGATTCACAGCCACCTACATAGCAGTGCCGGTGCCCCTCGGGATGCGGGAGGAGTCACTGGTAAAGTCATCAGGGCCTGGAGCCATTTGTAACTTTGTGACAGTCCTGGCCTCCTAGCCCTCAACACCCCAGCCAAGCTCAATGTCTGGCAGGTGGGCACAGTGCGGATTGAGTTCACTCACACGCAAGCACAATAAGGGTGTGTTGTCTGTAGAGAACTACAAAACTATTACTTTTTAGAGATGTCAGCTCTAACCCATTGGGAACACCATTCTCTTGAGTTCGTCCCTGTACCCCACCACCTTGCCCAGCAAGCCAGCTGACTCAAGTCATACCAATATCCCCCTAAGAGTAAGAAGACACAAGAACAAGGAGTTTCCTTCAAATTAGTTCTTTGGCACTACTCCAAAAATTATTAGGGAACCATCCAGAGAAACCCCAAACCATAAACAAAATTTGAGCATGGCAGTTCCTCATGCAATTAAATATAGACCCATCTGATTTAGCAATTTCACTTCCGTTCCCCCAAAGAACTGAAAGCAGGAACTTGAAGAAGCATCTGGATGGCATGTGTTTACAGTGCTGCTGGTCAGTGCAGTCACACAAAACCAGAAGCGCTGAGGAGTCATCCACAGGTGAGAACAGATACTACCTGCTCCTGAGAGGGAGAGAAATTCTGACGCGACAGACATGAGCCTTGGGTGAAAGACGCTGCAAACTCATGAGAAGTCCGTAGAAGCCAACATGGCTGTTGTGGCTGTCGTCCCAGTACCCGGGAGGTGACAGGAGTGTCAAGAATTCAAGGTCACTCCTCATCTACACAGTGCAGGAGACCTTGTCTCAGAAAACAAACGAGAGTCTTTAGGGCCAGATTGGTAGAGACGGAAAGCAGAAAGGTAGGTACGAGGACCAGACAGGGCACCCGGACTAAACTTTAGTGGACAGATGGGAAGCTGATGGCAGTGACCACTGTCCAATATTGAGCATGCTCAGAGCCACCACAAAGAAATCATTAAAACGATAAATTGTGTGTGCTTGTGTGGTGCGTACACGTACGTGGAGGACAGAGGTCAACTCCGGTGGCTTCCTCAATCACTTGCGACCTTATTTTTAGAGAGGATCTCTCATTGAACCTAGAGCTTGCCGATTGGGCTAGGCTGCCTGGCCTGTGAGCTTGTGTGGCAAGCACATTAATCACCAAAGCTCACCAGCCTTAAAACGGTAATATATAGAGACAAGAGCGAACCAGGGTCAGAGTGGAGGCCTTCTGGCTGCACATCCATATGCTGTGCCTGGGGGCCATCTCTTCGGCTACTTGTGTACCCTCTGCTGGACTCCAGCCAGACAAGGACTAAGAAGTGTTCCAGCCTGGCTGCTCAGCTCTAAGTGGCCCACGGTGGTCCCAGTCATGTGCTGCCAGACTGAACCTTCCTTCTGGACCTTTCCATGACACAGTCTTAACAGAAGCTTCATACTGAGTCATTCTTGATTTACTCATGAGCTTAACTCCGAGGTCACTGGGCTTACTCTACAGCAGGAAGCCCTAAGAATTGGGATGACTCCTGCCAAGTGTCAGGCCGGCTGCAGGAGAGCCTGGCTGTCCTGGGGAATGGCCTTCCATGTAGAATATCAGTACCTCCCCCTTTGACAGTCCCTAGAGAGGCCATACGACCAGGCTTCCTTCATTGCCCAGGATCCCACCTGCAGGTAGAGATTTACACAATGGAGCATTACTCAGCCGTTACAAAATGGCATCGTGAAATTTGCAGGCAAGAGGATGGAACAAGAAAAACCATCCTGACTGAGGTAACCCAGACCCAGAAAGACAAATATGATACATATTCGCTTGTATGTGGGTATTAGCTGCGAAGAGATTCAACTCATCCCCACCCTGGGCCTTATGTGCTGCGAGCTCACAGGACCTGCAGCTCACTCAGATCCAAGTACCCGCTGTGGAGGGTAAAACATACTGAGTAAGCACCGAGCTGCCTACAGTACTCCTGCCTGAGGCTGGGATCAATGCCCTCCACTGCCCAGCCTCTCCTCCCTATCCTGCTTTGGGCAGGACCTGATCTTCTGGTATATTCTGATGGCCAGGTAATAGACCAGCTGGCTGGGCACAGTACGTTGGCCATGACAGTGCAGTAGCACTCTGATAGATTTGGGGGTGACAAACTGGGTCCCCACAGCAGGATGTCACAGTTAGCACAAGCAGATGATTGACTGTCCATTGCCACTCCCCCCAGCAAGGCAGAGTTGACATGAGGCAGAGAAGTTTTGTTCTGCTGTGCTCAGAGCCAGCTGCCAGTTTCAGTGGTGGTTTGTGCCCTTCCCTTTTCTGGGGATGGGGACATTTGCATTCCTGGGTACAGCCTGTTCAGTTTCTGCTCCCTCCTGGGCCTCCAGCTGCATCAGCTTCCACCCTACATGAGAGAAAACCAGTTTCAATGGGTGGGGTACTGGTCCCTCCTGGCAGCCTTTGGAGCCCTGGGGAAAACCCCAGCTGGAAGAGCATTAGAATCCGTCAGTTAACCCTGCCAGGTGCTAGGGTCTACTATCTTTAGAGAGGAGGCAGTGGATGGGTCCCTAAGGTCACATCTGGGACACACAGAGCCCTCCCTTCCCACTGTGTGCTACCAAGTGCTTTGTGGGGCAGATACCGCAGCTTCCTGCCCAGCTGACAGCCCAAGCTCACTGGGAAGCAGGCACCCTTGTAGCGGAGACTATTTCACCCACCTAGGCATCGATGGATACCTCTAAGGGAGCTTTGATATCCAGGAGTGTACCTTCATAGAGATGGACTTTGGGGGGATGCTGGGCTCTGGAGCAGGTCACCGCCAAAGAAGAGCAAGCATGTGATATTGGGTAGCCCAGGATAAGGTTTGGGCTTGAAAGCCTTCCGGAAAACCAGGCTATTACCATGGAAAACCAGGCTATCAGCATGGATGACGTTGTATCAACCTCATGAATTCACAGCAGGGCTGATGGGAAGAAGGGAGGGGTATCTCTGGGCTTTACTGTAGGGTGCCCCAGGGAGGGCTTGCTTTTTTCTTTTATGCCCATTCATCCATCAGGCACCCCTGACTCCCAAGGTCAAGGAGAATGCATTCAGGCCTGGCCAACCTCCCTTATCAGCAGCTCAGCCTTCCATGGGGCAGGAGTAGTTGTCTCAGATGACTGTTTCCACACACCAGCTGTGGTCCAGGTCGGTCTGGATGGAGACAGCCAACTCCAGGATACAGCTAGAGGGAAGTCACATCATTTGAAATGAGTTGGGGAGATATGGCTACCCTACCCAACCATGGTGTCTGTGAGGAGATGGCCCCACTCCTGTAAGCTCAGCTCTCCATCCCAGCTGAGGACAGATGGGGCCACCTCCATTACCTGGAGTGACACTACGCGTCTCAAGAAGCCCTTGGGTCTCAAAAATCAGCAAGGAGTGGATCTCGCTTGTGGAAGGAGGGGACAGGAGACTGAGAGGTGCCAAGAGCTGGGAGTCCCAGAGCTACCTCATGGGCCTTCCTTCCCCCTCTTGTGAAGGTAGAAAGTGACTATGGGGGATGGGGAGAAGGAAGAGAGAGCTGAGGGAAGGACCACTGGTTACTATGGCAATGGCCCTTGGTTGCTGAACCCAGAAGGTGAAGACACAGGGCATCTCTGGGCAGGAGGAAGGGGGCAAGTGAAGACGGCTATGGAGAAGGGCATGAGCCCGCCCCAGGCCACCCACCACAGATGGGTGGACCCTACGGGTTAGGAGCTCTGAAGCAGTAGGAGTCCTTCAAGGCAGGCAAAGCCAAAACTTGACAGCATCCCAGGGCCACATAAGACCCGCTTCGCCTCATCCACCTCATGAGAGGAGCCAAGAGCTGGGAGTCCCAGAATTACTCCATAGGTATTCCTTCCCTCTCTTGTGAATATAGAGAGTGACTGTGTATGTAAGTGTCTCCTGTGACACCCCACCCCTCCATACATACATACCTGTTCAATCTCCGGAGGGTCACTCCATCCAGCTGACACCCCCAGGGGCCTTTCCGGTCCCACCTGTCCCTTATTGCCACCCTATCCTGGACTCAATGCAGCAGCTAACCTGAGCTCTGTGAGGTCCCTACAGGAGCCCAGGGCCAGGCACATGGAGGCCTCCTGCCACCAAGTTGATCAGATAGAGGATGTCCTGTTTTCTGTTGCTGTCATAAAAAAAAAAAAACACCCTGACAAGCCCAGCGTGGTGGCACACTCCTTTAATCCCAGCACTCGGGAGGCAGAGACAGGCTGATCTCATGTCAGTTCGAGTCCAGCCTGGTTTACAAAGCAAGTCTCAGGACAGGCAAGGCTGTTACACAGAGAAACCCTGTCTCGAAAAAAACAAACAAACAAAAAAAAAAACCCCACAAAAAACAAAAAACAAAACCCACCCCGGCAAAAGCGATTTAGTGGGGGAAGGGTTTGCTTTAGCTCACAGTTCTAGGCTACGGTCCATCACAGCAGGAAGTCAAGATGGTGGGGGGGAGGGGCTTGAAGCAGCTGGTCTCATCCACAGTCAAGAGCAGAGAATGCATGCTTGCATGCCTGCACTCGGCTCACTTTCTCCTGTTTTGTATAGTCCATGACTCAAACCCAGAGAATAGTGTCACCCACTTTTAAGCTCAATTAACATCATCAAGACAGTTGCCCGTAGATGTGCCCACAGGTCAACCTACCTGATCTGGACAATCCTCCACTGAGACTCTCTTCCCAAATTATTCTAGATGGCGTCACACTGGCAATGAAGACTAACCGCCACAGGTGGATGATTGGATGAGTGAGAGCATGTGTCAGCTTCAGCATAAACACTGGCTGGCCACCACAGGAACTCCCACCAACCCCCACAGGAGGTGCAGCAAAAGTGTGGCAGACATTTCAGAAGCAAGCAGCCATTGACCTTCCCCAGGACGGACCCACCTACCACTCCAACTCAGAAAGTGGGGCGCTGTCAGCTCTGCCCTGGGTGAGAGGGGTCCAAGACCACCCACAGCCTCACTCGAGGACTGTGCCCACAGAGGGCGTGGACCAGGGCCAGCCAGCTAGACCCACAAGGTGACCACAAAGCAGCTGCCACTGATAGCCGTGGCAACTGGTGGCCGGCAGTACAAATGGCTCTGGGGATGACAGAAGGAAGTGGTTTCAGGCTCCGCCTTGTACAGGGCTCTTCTGGAAGGAGGGTAGCATGACATCCTAGATGTCCCTCAAGGGAACACAGTGGGGACTGGGATCACACACCTGCTAAAGCCTCCCGTTTGCATCCGCCTGGAAGAGCTGGACAACCTAGGGACACGGGCAACCAGACAGAGAGGAGAGGGCCTGATGGCCTCAGCTCTTGGGAGACAAGTGCCTCACAATTGGCTGCAAGCCCCCGGCGGGCAAGGCCATGTGATGGCCCCTGTAACCTCTGCAGGGCAGGCTGCCTCTGGGGGCCCTGGGATGGCTTGGTTTGTGATTTTTCCGGAGTTGGGGCTTCTGCTAATTCTAGCTTTCCTCCACGTCTGCCTGTACTTAGATGTCCACTCCAGCGATGCTCATGGCTGCCTAACAGATCCAGCAGCGGGATATCACAGTGTCTTCTGAACACTGAAAGCTCTCCATTCCATTTCTTATCTTTCCTCACTCTTCCAGAAGACTCCCGCAAAAATGTGATCTTATCAAAGCGGTTCTTATTGACTTTCTCCGAATCTGACTCTTCACCTGCTGAAAAGCCAGCCTCCCCTCCCTGTGTCCATACAGGGCTCTGAGAGAGTCTGCCAGGGGGCCTCAGCCACACTCTCCCTCTGCCTTTTATCCCTTGCTCCGTGGGCAGGGCTCTTGGGTCTACACCCCGACTGGCCAGCTGACAGCCATCTCCCCAACCTTGGTCCAAGGCTTCTGCCTCTTCCTGTTCCAGTCTCAGACACCCAGTTACAAACTGGGAGCGCTCCTGAGACTCCTGACTTCCACTGCCTCACATTTTAAGCCACTGATCAGGTAAGTCCCCTGCTGGGCTCTGCAGTGGCTCCAGGTTGGATAGATGGCTGAGAGCATATCCTGAGGTTCTGTTTCAAAACCCACACTGTGGTGGTTTGAAAGAGAATGGCTTCCAAAGGGAGTGGCACTATTAGGAGGTCTGGCCTTGTTGGAGTGGGTGTGGCCTTGTTGGAGTGGGTGTGGCCTTGTTGGAGGAAGTGTGTCACTGTCAGGGTGGGCTTTGAGTTCTCCTATGCTCAAGCTACTCTCAGTGTGACAGTCTACTTCCTGTTGCCTGCAGATCAAGATGTAGCAGCTCCTTCTCCAGCACCTACCTGCATGCTGCCATGCTCCCCACCATGATAATAATGAACTAAACCTCTGAAACTGTAAGCTTCCACCTCCATTAAATGTGTTCCTTTATTAGAGTTGCCGTAGTCATGGTGTCTCTTCACAGCAACAGAAACCCTCACTAAGACACACACCATGTGCATTTGACCCAGCTCCAGCCATGTCTTCAAACAGCTGAGCAGACCCCAGGGGCGGTGGGCCATGAAGCATTTTGTTATCTGAGCTGTTCCAAGTGTGCCTGGACTAAGTCGGTCTGGGAAATGCTAGTATCGACCAACCTAAAGGGACTAATACCGAGCAGTCTGACAATTCTCACAGAAGACCTACTCACCCCCAAACAAGATTGAACCTCATCTACAGAGCCCCTGTCTAGACTTGACACCCTGGAGCTGCCCAGAGAGTTCAGAGGGACATGGTAGCAGGGGTCCTGGGGTTTCCCCATCCACAGGGTAGGATTAGAACCAGAGCAAACACCAAGTGTGCAGTGTTGGGGGAGCAGCAAAGCTCCAGGTTCACATGCCACATGCACAAGTTACACACTACCCTACCCACTCCCAAACATACCACGGGCACACTTTGACAAACACTGTCAGGGACATGGCACAAACCAGACAGAGACTCGCATATATGTTACACACACCACACATACTTAAACACACGCATGTGTTCACATATTCACACAAATTTATACATACCCTACACATTTATTCACACATGCATTACACTCAACATATCACCTCTTATACACATACACACTAATACACACACACTCATATACACCATATAAACACAACATTATACACACACACACACACACACACACACACACACACACACACACACCTGTGCTGGGAATAGCCAGTCAAGTCACTGCCTGGAGTAGGCAGTGGATTGATTATCATGGGCTATGGCTGGCAGCTCTAGATTGCTATAAGCACAAGATGGGTTGGACATGCCAGGCACAGGACAGACATACCAGCCAAGCCACTCTCCAGGCCCTGTCACAGGTGGGGCTTCTGGTGGCAAGGGAGTGGGCCCTCACAGCTGGCCTGAAAGGGAAGCAGTGTGATGTCCAGGACTATCCACGGCCACTGAGCCACACGGCGTTCTTCCTGCTGGACCTGTCTGTGACCGCCTGATCAGCACCTTCCTTGCCCTCGGGGGCCAGGTGCAGAACTCAACAGACACAGCCAAAGCCCTGGGCAGTAGAGGCTCTGCATCAGTCTGTCTGTGAGTGCTTGGAGAGTCGGTGTAGCCGGCCTCTAGGAGAGCAAGAAATAGAAGGCCTTTTCAATGAGACCAGCCCAACCACCCCAGGACACTCCAGGAAGCCCAAGTCAGAGCCCAGCGTCCTTGCCCAGGCGGGCCCAAGGAAACCCTTGGAAACAACCAGAGGGAAGGGCTGTGGTTCATCTGTGTTCATCAGAAGAGAAACTGAGGCATAGGGCAACAGAGACACAGATCCGAAGCCTTTCCATCAGCCAATGTCACAAGTGCCCCTTCCTAACTCTGAGACAGCTGAGGCCCTCATCAGCATATGTCCCCTTGGCCTGGGGCTCTCTGCACCACACCTCAGCTCAAGGGAAGACTAGAGACCTGCTCCCTGAGCCTCAGAAGGGCCGAGGGCTGCTCTCAAGCACCTGGCTGTGGAATTTGCCATGTCACTAGCTCCATGGGAGCTCAGAGGCCGTGGAAGAGAAGAGCAGAGCTTGTGGGGCGCTCACCTTCCTGCAAATGAGTTCGCCTGGCCAGTTCCTGGGTCCAGAGGACAAAGGACGAGGGAGGAGCGTGGGGTCCCAGCCCCAGGGGCCTAGCAGTCCAGTGAGCCCGAAGGAGAGTGACAAACTGGTGTTTGTCACACAGTATTGTGATGCAAGAGCTAAGTGACAGCCACGTTTGGCTTTATTGTGGGTTACCCACTAGTCCCCCTGAAACACACACACCATGGACCCATCTTCACTACGCACACCATGGACCCGTCCTTACCAACCATGTGCACTGGAAGCTTCCAGCAGACCTAACAACCATCAACTTGCTTATTCCAAATGGTAGTGTCTCGGGCCAAAAGCATCATGCATTATAAGAAGAAATGTTCTGAGGGGGCTGGAGGTAAGGGGGACAGGGATGGTCATAGTCCCGTAAGTCCTGTGGTTTCTTTGCTCCGAGAAACACCCTGTTCACTTCTTTAGGGAACCAAGCTATTCTGTGAGCCAGGTGTCTGCCCTGATGAGATCAGGCACCTTCTACATCTCCACAGCGTCTGCAAACCTCACTAACACTTCGACTCTGAGATGATGTCAGGTCTAGAAACCAAGGGGCTGGTGATGAACTTCCTGGAAGCAGCTCTCCTCTATCTCTAGGCTCCCCACCCCCACCCCAGGTCCCAGACCCAAAGGAGGGTCCGTACAACCAGCAGGACCAGGCACCTCGCTCGGCTCACCGGTGTCTGCCAGGAGATGGTTGCCAGGCTAAAAAAAGCAGCATTGTTCAGCCGACACAGCTTTGACGTCTCCGCCGGCTGGCTTGTTTCAGACGACAAGTCCACACAGGCATTGCTCCTCACTCAGGCCCCAGGCACACACCCACATTCGGTGGGGCTTGTGCACCCTCAGGCAGTCACGTAGGGAGACGCTGCTGAGCTGGCCTGTGAAGGAGCTGGGCCTGGGAAGTCCAGGGCCAGATCCCAAGGGGCCCTCAGGAATGCTCCCCCTGCGGAGCAGTGCCGGGGACAGCTTCCTGTGGGATTCATACCGCCGCCTCCCTTTCGGGGGCAGACAGGCCTCTGAGCCAGAATGTGGAGAACGAGGGTGGTTTCCATGTAGAAATAATGTGTGGGAGGGTACAAGCGATGCTGGATACGTGCAAAGGCTCAGGAGACCTAGCCAGGAGGTTGTCCTGGGGTCATGTGCAGAGCTACTTGCTCCTTTGGGCAAAGCCCCCTCCAGAAGGGCTCACACACAGCCTCCCATGTCCTCCTGAAGGCCAGCTCTCCCGTTCCTATCCTTATTGGTTATGGCATCCTAGAGACACTGCAGCCAGGATGGTCTGGTTCCACTACTTCGGAGAGGCATCAAGAGGACAGAAAGGACAGTGTATACTAGACTAGCCACAGTAGACCATAAGTATCCCCAGAGTGTCTGGGCCAATCTGTTTTCTACCCTAGCAGGAAGGAGGAAGGGGGGCAGTGACATGTTGGAACATGTCACTCATGCCTGAGATGGCTTGGGAGCTTCAAAGAGCTGGACCAGATTCAGTGGGTTCAGAATGATGTCCACAGGTGAAGGACCAAACTGGTCAACAGAATGTGGAGAGCAAAGAAAACAGTCAGGAGAGGAGAACTGTGACAGCCACCCAAGAACATGAGACCAGTGTGGCTACAGAGGACCAGGTTTCATCCACGGGCACCTTATTACAAAGATGCATCTGAGGTTGGGCCTCATCCTGCATCCCTGCTAGCCTGAGTGACTGCTGAAGGCCAAAGTCTCCTAAGGATCATTTCATGTGACATAAAAGAAGGAAGGACTCAGGTATATCAATCACTGCCCATCCCAACGTCTGTCACTCAAGCACTTTAGAAGGCCCTTCTTCTTCCATGAGACTAGCACACACACACACACACACACACACACACACACACACACACACACACAAGTGTCCTGCCAGGATGAACTTTATCAGACTCTTGGCCAAGGGGACCAGATTGTCTCATCTGTCCTGGCTGGAGCACATGGGACTTCCCTGCATCTGGAAAAGACAAGATCAGAGTTACCATTATGGAGGAACTATTGCCCTGCTCCTCACCACTTTTTTTTTTTCCTGCACAAGACCTAGCCAGTCAATAGTCCAGCATGGAGAAGAAAGGGAGGGGTTACATGCTCTCACCTGTAGCTGAGGAGCTGTTGACCACCATTGATGGCTGCTGGGGAAGGGGGAGTCACGGTTCTTCAAAAGTGTGGCCGCTGGTAGGTCAACCACTGTCCAGTGGATGGTCTCACATTCATTCTTATAGGTGCAGCACTAATTGAATTAGGTTGGTGTCTTTGTGGATGTAGAGTTTCTATTGCTGTGACAAAAGGCCATAACCAAAAAGCAAGGTTTTTGGGAAGGAAAGGGCTCACTTCAGCTTACACTTCCACATCACTGTTCATCATCAAAGGAAGTCAGGACAGGAGCTCAAACAGGCAGGAACCAGGAGGCAGGAGTTGATGCAGAGGCCATGGAGGAGTGCTGCTTACTGGCATGCTCAGCTTGCTTTCTTAGAGAACACAGGACCACCAGCCCAGGGATGGCATCACCCACAATGAGCTGGGCCCTCCCCAACCAATCACTAATTGAGAAAATGCCCTACAGCTGGATCTTACGGAGGCATTTTCTCAATTGAGGTCCCCTCTTCTCTGATGACTCTAGCTTGTGTCAGGTTGACATAAGCCTAGCTGGGGCAGGGGGCTATAAAAGAAAAGAAAACAAGAAAAAGAAAGTGGTGGTTGTGGAGCGGGTCTGGAGGGGTGGAGTTAGGGATGGACATGATCGAAATATGTTGTATGCATGTGTGAAATTCCCAAAGAATTAATAAAAAAACGTATTTTAATTGTTCTTTTTAAAATGGATTTTTAAAAAGCTGAGTAGGTGGGAGGAAGAGAGAGACTGCCCGTGAATTTCAGGCAGTGGGCACCCGGATGTCCTAGGGTACTAGTCATGAAGTAGGAGAGGTACAGTGAGACACGCTGTTGAGACCCTGTGACATTGTCCCAAGTCAGGCTGCGACTGCCTACTCCCCTGTTCCAGTTACATGAAAAAAAAAAAAAAAAAAAAAAAAAACGGAAACTTGCACTGTACATGGTTAGTTTAATTTTGCTTTCTTTCTTCCATTTTTATTTTTCCCTCACAGAGTAGGGGTTGGGACTCGGGGGTCTCACTCAAGCACTGTATCACTGAGCCACAACCCAGTACCATGTATGTTGAGGCGGTGTGTGTGTGTGTGTGTGTGTGTGTGTGTGTGTGTGTGTGAGAGAGAGAGAGAGAGAAAGAGAGAGATGTGTGTGCATGCTCACACATGCACACGTAATAGTGTGTTGCATGCATGTGAATGTGCAGAGACCCATGCGTGTTCATGTGGGCGACTTTCTCTATCGCTCCACACCTCTTGAGCCAGGATTTCTCACCACTTTGGCTAAGCATTCTGGTTAATGTGCTGTCAGGATCTGCCTGTCCCCACCCTCCTTGATTGCTGGGGTCACAGGCATACACAACCAAGCCCAACTTCTTTTTATTTTCTTTCTTTCTTTGTGGTGCTGTAATTTGGTTTTTTTTTTGGTTTTTACATCCTGACTGAAGTTTCCCTTCCCTCCTCTCCTTCTAACTCCCCCCTCTACACTGTCCACTCCTCCTCCTCTGTTTCTTCAGATCCTGGCCTCCCATGGATATCAGGCAACCATGGCCTATCAAGTTACAGTGAGACTAGGCACCTCCTCTTCTATTAAGGCTTGATGAGGCAATCAGTAGGCGCAATGGGTCCCAAGAGCAGGTAACAGAATCAGAGACAGTACCTGTTCCCACTGTTAGGAGTCTCACAAGAAGACCAAGTTACACAATATAACATACATGCAGAGGGCCTAGGACAGTCCCATGCAGGCTCCCTGGTTGTTAGTTCAATTTCTGTGAGCCCCTATGAGCCCAGGTTTCTGTGAGTTTTCTTATAGACACTTGATTTTTGATAAAGAAGCCAAAATTATACCATGGGGGGGAAAAAACCATCTTCAACAAGTGTTGCTGCTCTAACTGGATGTTGCCATGTGGAAAAATGCAAATAGATCCATATCTATCACCCTGCATAAAATTCAAGTCCACGTGGATCAAAGACCTCACATAAATCCAGATACACTGAACTTGATAGAACAGACAGTGGGAAGTAGCCTTGAATGCACTGGCACAGGAGACCACTTCCTCAACAGAGCACCAATAATGCAGGCACTAAGATCCTCAATTAATGAATGGGACCTCATGAAAATGAGATGCCTCCGTAAGGCCAGCCTCACTTCTTATGCGGGTGATGGGGATTTGAACTTGATCCTCATGCTCCCGGAGCAAGTACTTCTACCCACTGAGCGGTTGTGGGATATCTTTCTGTATGCTGTGAATGTATGTTGCTACCATTGGTTAATAAAGAACTGCTATGGCCTATGGCAAGGCAGAACAGAGCCAGGTGGGGGATCCAAGGAGAGAGACAAGGAGAAGAAAGGCAGAGTCAGAGGAGACACAATCCAGCCACCTACTGAGCAACATGATGCCAGCAGACCATGTGGCAAAATATAGATTAATAGAAATAGGTTAACTTAAAATGTAATAGATAGCTAGCAATAAGCCTGAGCCATAGACCAAACAGTTTGTAATTAATAGTAAGCCTCTGAGTGATTATTTTATAAAAAACAGCTGCGGTCCAGGTGGGACTGAGAAACTTCAGTCCACACTGAGCCACCTCTCCAGACCCTTTCCCCTTTTTCTTTTTTAAAGGAGATTTTCCTTTTTTCTTTGGTTTTTCAAGACAGGGTTTCTCCTTGTAGTTTTGGTGTCTGTCTTGGATCTCACTCTGTAGACCAGGCTGGCCTCAAACTCACAGAGATCCACCTGCCTCTGCCTCCCAAGTGCTGGGATTAAAGGTGTACACCACCACCACCTGGTAAGATTTTTTCTTTTTTAAAGAAGATTTTTCTGGACTGTTAATGCCATGACCTGAATATCTCCTCTCTTGTCCCTAGGAGCCAGCCTCCAGGGACCCTGGCCTCTACTGATGGGTCTGCTTCTACTGGCTGGCCTTGCTTTGATGGGTCAGAGGCTGACTAGCCGATTGTCCACGTCCTGGTTAGGGTTTCTGTTGCTGTGATAAACACCATGACCAAGAGCAACTTGGTGAGGAAAGGGTTTACTTCAGCTTGCAACTCTCAGGTCACATTCCATCTGTGAGGGAAGTCAGAGCAGGAACTCAAACAGGAACCTGGAGGCAGGAACAGAAGCAGAGACCATGAAGGGGTGCTGCTTACTGGCTTGCTCCTCGTGGCTTGCTCAGCATGGTTTTTGTTTGTTTTGTTTTGTTTTTCAGAGCCGAGGACCAAACCCAGGGCCTTGTGCTTGCTGGGCAAGCACTCTACCTCTGAGCTAAATCCCCACCCCTGGCATGTTTTCTTATATAACCTAGGACCACCTACCCAGGGACAGCACCCCCAGTGGGCTCGGCCCTGCCACATCAATCATTAACCAAGACGAAACCTCTCAGACTTGCCAACAGGCCAAGATTATGGAGGCATTTCCTCCGTTCTGATTCCCTCTCTCGTGTGTCTAGGTTTGTGTTGAGTTGACAAAAACAACCGTGTAAGGTATGTGAGCCCAGTGTCTACAGACACAGCTTCCTACAAAGCCATCACCACCCGAGTGTGGGTGACAGAAAGTGCCTCTTATGGGCTTCACTAGCAACGCCCCCCAGAGAGGGTCCCTTGCCGAAAACATTTTAAACACAGTAACAAATGATAATAAACGAGTGTCATGGTGTCCTGCAGAGGCCATCCTGGAGAGGGGGCATGGCATCTCTGAGGTGGGGACATCAGCCAGTCCAGCTTCATTCTCAGCCTCGGAGCAGGGCCAGGCGCAGGGGTGGCCATGGAAAGAGGCTTCATCCGCCAGGACACTGGCTTGGCCCAGGGACTCCATGGGGCTGTTTTTTTTTTTTAAAGGGGGTGGGATTCAGCTCATAAATTTACTCAGTTCTTCCTGTATCTCCAAACCTGTAATCATTATAGCAATGCACGCATGCATCCATCCCAACACACACATATACAGATGCACATATACACACATAAAAACACATACATACATACACATATACACACACATACACACATATGTACACACACATATAATATATGCGCATATACATGCTGCACATATATATACACATATATACACACATATGTACATACACACATATACACACATATACACAAATATGTACATACATATATAGACATATACACATATACATAGTGCACACACATACATATACACACATATACATATATACACAAATACATACACACACACACACACACACACACACACAGCAACAGGCCTGAGCAGAGACAGTGGCTTCAGGACTCAGGCTACTTAAGTTTGTCAACCAGGTTTAGCTTAGAGCAGAGATTGGGGAAGGAATGAGGTGCTGCCCCCAAACGCATGCTTGGCAGTGTGGAGTCTCACACCATGTGACGACAAGACAGGACCTGCCTCCTCAGCACACAGTCTAGCGACCCCAGCTACTGCCCAAGAGCTGCAGTCAGACATGTTGATCTCACTGGCGCTGCCAGTCTGGTTCCATGGAGGCTAAGCTGGGTTTGAGAGCATTCTTATGAGGCAATGGGGTATGCAAGTGTATGTGCGCGTGTGTATAGAGTATGTGTTGGGGTAGATACGTACATCAGAGTGTGTGCACATGTGCCTCTGTGTGTGTGTATGTGCACATATGTGTGTGTTGGGATAGATGCTGTGTCACTCTGTGTGTGTGTGTGCATGAGTGTATGTTCAGATGGATATATGCATCACAGTGTGTATGTGCATGAGCATGTGTTAGAGTGGATGCACACACCACAATGTGTGAATGTGTGTGTGTGTGTTGGGGCAGATGCATATAGCATGTGTCTGTCTGTATGTATGTCTGCACTCCTGTAAGCCTCTCCTCAGAAGGAGAGCCTCCTGATATGCAGACTGGCCCTCTTGCTGCGGGGCTGTGGACTCACACACTTACCCCGGGGTTTCCGCATCCCTCCAACACAGCGACCTGGTCCCCAAAGACAAGGCTGGAACTGCAACGAGTCGAATACCAGCCACACTGTCTCTCCCTCGGGTGCGCCTTGTCCTTCCAAGGGGAATTCCCATCCTCAGTGCCCTCCTCTGACCCCCACTCAACACAGTGCACAGTGGGGAGCCAGGCGTCCACCCCCGAGGATGAGTGACAGGGAAAGGCACCCTGTGTGACCCTGATGGAGCCGCTTCTACCACTCCTGGCTCCGGCCCACCTGGAGCAGAGATGGGGGCTGGGAATCCACACTTAAGGCTGCCAGCCTGGAAGCGTAGCGGGTCCTTCAGCCAGGGTCTAGCACTATTCCCCCAAGAGTGGCCTGCCACTTGAGAATCATGAAGCAGGAGCCCAGACCCTGCTGGTGCCCGAGAACCAGCCACCCCTCCCAGCGCTCTCGGAGCAATCTGTTTGCAGAAGTCAAGTGGAGGCAGAGGTCTGGGAGCCCAAAGCCCCCAGTGTTTAGGATGGTTACATTGTTAACTTGACTAATCCCCTGGGTTATGGACCTCTGACATGCCTGTGGGGGGTTATCTTGACTGTCTTAACTGAGATGGGAAGCCTGTGGGGGGTTATCTTGACTGTTTTAACTGAGATGGGAAGCCTGTGGGGGGTTATCTTGACTGTCTTAACTGAGATGGGAAGCCTGTGGGGGGTTATCTTGACTGTCTTAACTGAGATGGGAAGCCTGTAGGGGGTTATCTTGACTGCCTTAACTGAGGTAGGAAGACTTACCCCTGACTGTGGGCCACACCATTTCCTTTCTGGGGTCAGCTGTGTAAATGAAGGAAGGGAGTTGGGCAGCATAGAATTGCTCTCTGCTGCCTGACTGCGGATACAATATAACCAGCCGCTCTTACTGCCTTGATTTCCCTGCCACAATGGACTTGACCTGCAGCTACATTGAGGCCTTTTTCCCTTAAATCGCTTTTGTCAGAATATTTTATCAGAGTACCAAAAAAAAAAAAAAAAAAAAAAAAAGACAGGACTAGAAGAAGGGCCAGAGCCCAGCTGCCCAAGGTGGCCTAGAGCCTTCGCTGTGCAAAACCACAGTGCCACAGTGGCTGCCTGGCTAGCGTCTCACACTGTGGAGTAGGGGGATGAGTGTCTAGGACACAGGCTGACTGCATCCGCTAGGGGATCTGTGTGGACTGACTGGTACAGCTTCACCACCGTCCATGAGGAAGAAGCATCCTACCTGTGTGGCAACATGAAAGGTGGTACAAGCCTGGAGCAGTCAGGAGGCTGAGGCAGGGAGATCGCAAGTTCTAGGACAGCCTCGGTCACAGAGTGAGACACTGGAGTGGGGGGAGGGAGGGAGAGACAGAGACATAGACAGACACAGACAGAGGGACAGAGACAGAGACACAACAGAGAAAAACAGAGAGAGAGAGGCAGAGAGAGAGAGAGAGAGAGAGAGAGAGAGAGAGAGAGAGAGAGAGAGAGAGCTGTGGCCACATCCCTGCATCTTCGGCAGCCCGGCCCTCATTGTAGTCGATCAGGAGGGCTAGTGTGAATAGTAGGTGATGGGGTAGAACACAGTCAGGCATTTCCCTACAGAAGGCTCTCAGGGCTGCTCTCCACTTTGGAATGGTCATCTACAAAGCCACCCTGAACAGTTGCGTGCAGGCTCTGTGTGAACACAAGTCTTAATTTCTCTGGGACAAATGTCCAGAAGTGAACTCAGTTCGTCATATGGCAAGCGTACGTTTGGCTTTCTAAGAAAACACCAAGCTCCATGCAGGGTGGCTGCACTATTGGATGGCAGCAGCTAATAGTCCGGCTTCTAGCGTCCTCACCACAGTGATAGCCCACACACAGGGAGATTTCCCTGCAGTACTGGTGGCTAATGGTGTGGCTGACTTGTATCTCTGGGTCCGCCTGCTTGTGTCTTTTGCCTACGTCCCGAGTGCATTGTTTGGGTTTTTTGGCCGTTGAGTTTTGAGAGCTCTCTGTGTACCGTAAGCACCCTGTCCTTTGCCGGATGTGTGGTTTGCAAACATTTTCTCCCGGTCTGCAGCACAGGGTCCTCTCAGCCCTTGCACAAGATGTTTCTCAGAGCACAGGCTTCTCACTTTGACGCAGTCTAGTGAGTCTGTCTTTGCTCTCACAGCTCGTGCCTCTGGTATTACACCTGAGACCTCTTCCCCTGACCTTGGAGGCTGCAGAGTTTCGATTTCCCTACGTGTTTTGTAGTTTGGGATTTGCCGTTAATCTGTGACCCACAGTGAGTTCATTTCAGCAGCAGCTTTGAGGCTCAGGCCAAGGGCCGTTTTTCAGCCTCGACTTTGCTCCGACAACACCTCCCCTTCTCCTAGTGAATCACTTTTGTCCTTTTGTCAGAAATCAGCTGGGCACAGGTCGGGGCCTCTGCTTCTCCAATAAGGCCACACTGTAGTGACGACTGCGCCTTTACCGTAAGCTGTGACATAGAAAGCCTCTTGCTCCTGAGCCCTGTGGATGGAAACTCACACCTGTTCCCATGTGGGAAAACTCAGAACGTTCTGGTAGCTGGTGCCTCTTGAACAGCTGCCAGTTAGCGGGCACACTGATGCAGGGCCTGTGTGCAGGCGATGCCAGTAGAATGGTAAATGCGCTTCTTATTTTTACCCTGGAGAGACAGATTGCTGGAAGGAGGAGAGGAAAAGGGGTGTTTTGCATACACCAGCCGGTTGAAGCCAGGGCCCTGAGGCTGCTAGACTCCACTGGAGCTTTGTTGGACTTTGTCCTTGGCTCTGCGCCACCTGGCCTGGACCCCAGCCATTATTTACACGCCTTGGACAAGCAACAATGTAATGAGCACCAGGAGTCAAGTTTCCTGAGCTTTGGGGGATAGGGTCCACCTCTAAGGATCAAAGGCAGGGAGGGAGCCATCTTTAATGTGTTTGGGGTGGCAAGGTAGCTCAGCGGCTTTTAGAAAGTTCAGAGGGATTAAATGTAGGTGCTGGTGTCTGTGACTCCTGCTGAGTCACACGGCCTCGAAAACATGGATGAGATGGTCATAGCTGCTGCTCTGAGCTAGGCAACCACCCACCATGGAGTCACCACTCCCTACGGAGGTGAAATGGGACTAGCCTGAGGCCAAGGCACCCCAAATTAGAATCTCCAAGGAGCTGCTAGACCCTGACACCCAAGTTGTACCTCACACAGTCCATCTGACCCTGAGCAGGACCCAGCTGATGGTATCTGTTGAGAGCCACGGGAGGGTTTCCCAGGAAGAGAAAGATGAACGGGCAAGGTATAGCCAGGGAGGCAGATAGGCAAGGTGAGTTCTAAGTGGGAAGGACAGAATCGAAGTCTTCAGCCTAGAACTCCTGTCAGGCCACACAGCGGTCCTTTACGCAACACGGCTAATCCCTCAGGTTCTGGAGACCACAAAGTCAAGGTGATAGCTGACATGCTCTTCTAGAGGCCCTGGGAGAAAGTCTTTCCTGTCCCTTCCAGATTATGGTAGCCCTGGGTACCCCTTGGCTGGAGCTATATTGTGTGTTCTCTCCTCCTCCTCCACGTAATGGCGGCCTGCTGTGGCCGTCAGCTCTTCCTGCCTCTCTCTTATGAGGACGCAAAGGACGGCCTCTAAGCCCATCTGGCTAACCCAGCGTAAGGGCCTCTTCCAAAGAGTCTTCTTTTGGTCACATCTGCCACCACGAGAAAAGGAAACACTCCGAGATATCCTAAATTTAATTTAAGCGCCCGAAGGATGAGGGGTGAGGGGAGGGAAGGAAACGGGTAGGCTAACAGCTGTAGGCTAACTCAACAAAGACTGTTTATGTTGAAACCTTGACTTAAAAAATCCCATCACTCAGGGCCGCGGTGCCCCAACCCTGTTTACATAGAAACTTCATGATTGTTAACTCCAGCTGGCCCAGAAGCCACAGGCCCAGCCTCCCACCCCAAAACTCTGTGGATGCCACCTCTCACCCATGGCTAGCATGGGCTCTGAGGGATCTGATGACATTCTCCAACTGCCACCAAGCTTCCAGACACTTGTCCCAGCTCCTCTTTCTCTTCTGGCTAGCAACTAGACCATTTTTTCTTCCCTAGATCCCTGCCCCTCAAGAGTCAAGGTGGTGGCCCGCTATGCTTTCTCTGAAGGCTTTTAGAGAAAGCCTGTCCTGTTTCTTCCAGCCGTTAAATGCCAATTTGCTGTTTTGCCATATAAAGTAATATACACAGGTTCTTATGTTGGGTCGTGGGTAGATCTTATGTAGCCCCCACAGTTCCACTATGTGGTGATATTGTGTCCCCCAATATATTGTGCATCCAATAAACTTATCTGGGGGGTCAGAGAACAGAACAGTCACTAGATAGACATAGAGGCCAGAAAATGGTGGCACACACACCTTTAATCCTAGCATTCTGGAGGCGAAGACATCTTTAGGGAATCCTGAAAAGAAAAATTTTGGGTTAATTGTCAAGTCCTGGGGGAGGTAGCTGTATCATTTGTTGTCCAGTCTCTGCATAGTGGGAAAATGTAGGGCTTGTCTCAAGTCCTTGCTCGAGTTGTCTGTGAATCTGGATCATCTCAGCTAGCCATCTTGAAATTGTCCTGAGCGGTTTGTAGTCCGAAGCCGATCTTTCCATGGTGTTAATCAGCTTAATGGCTTTACCATAGTCCATGTGGAATCATCTTTGTGGGGTCCCGTCATCTTTTGAAGATTTTAAAGTTGCTGTTAGTTGTGGTCATGGTTCCCTGCAGATTTTTTTCTTTTCTTTTCTTTTCCTTTCCTTTTTTCTTTTTCTTTTTCTTGTGTGTGTGTGTGTGTGTGTGTGTGTGTGTGTGTGTGTGTGTGTGCCTCCTCTGAGGTTTGGAACAATCATAGTTATCTTGGAACCATGAACGTTACGTTCTTCCCTAGAAGAGAAAATCTTCGCAGCAATTTCTCCCCACCATTTGATTTGCCAAACTTTTCTAAACTGACCTTTCCCGATGCTTTCTTGTAACACCATGGTCCTGGCAATTGTTCTCTGAACAAGCAGCGGTAAATCTTTCATCCCCGATGACAGCATCTCTGCCACCATCAACACGATGAGAAGCAGCCAGCAATGTGGAGCAGCAGCTGCCACCTCCATGGTCTCGCTGCCACCGTTTGTGGCTCAGCCCAGTCTCAGCCGCAGCTTTTCCTCAGCAAGCCTCCCAGGCTGGTCTCGAACTCAGGATCCTCCTGCCTCTGGTTCCTTCAGCAAATCCTACGAGCATGCAACACCACAACTGGCCGCATGCAGCTCAGGCCTGAGCTGGGGCCCGCAAGGCCACAGGCAAGTAGCTTTTTAGTGAATTCGTACCCGACAAGTTGGGTGCCAGATGTAACACCAATCTTAAAAGGTCTTATTAATAAAAAACAAACCCGGAGCCAGGTATTGGGGTGAACGATGCAAGATCAGAGAGACAGAACCCACTACAGCTAACCTCACCTCACCAACTCCTCAGCTGATCTCATTTCCTCAAACTGGAAACCTCTGTGTTCTCATCCAGAATGAATCTCAGCTGAACTGCTGTTGAAAGCCTAAAAGCTTAAAGAGGCAAAAGCTTCTAGTTTCTGGTCCTCATGCCTTATATACCTTTCTGCTTCCTGCCATCACTTCCTGGGATTAAAGGTGTGTGTCACCACCCCTGGCTGTTTCCAGTGTGGCTTTGAACTCACAGAGATCCGGATGGAACTCTGCCTCCAGAATGCTAGGATTAAAGGTGTGTGTGTGCCACCATTTTCTGGCTTCTACGTCTATCTAGTGGCTGTTCTGTTCTCTGACCCCAAATAAGTTTATTAGGGTGCACAATATATTGGGGAACACAATATCACCACACCACTATAATACCTAATAGTCTCTGAGGGTGAACACACAGTCCATTGGGCTGGGGAAGAGCCTTGCTGGAGGGGGAGGAAACACTGGCCAGCTGTTGGAGCAGCCTTAATCTCAGCTTGGAAGTCTACATGACCTGGGAGGAGCCGGTAGGTAAATGAAGAGCTGAGGAGGTGGGCAAGGATGTACCCTCACCAAGGACTGAGGTCATGCACAGCCTTGGGCTCATCCACTAGGACTGGAGGAGACACACATCTGATGCCTTTTGATCTGATTCCGACAGTCACAGCCACCATGAAGTGATGGAGTTAATGAATTTAATCCCACTCTTCTGAATAACACATTTTGGTTCTGCTGTAGTTTTACCATCTAAAAGTCGGCTTGTTGGCCATCAGCATTGTGTGAAATTCCTGAAATCCTGTGTTGATTGGTGGGTTTGGGTTTTGTTTGTTTGTTTGTTATCTTTTCTTTCAGAGATTCAAAAAACGGGTGTGTCCCTTCCAAGAGGCTCCCCTTCCAGACCACTTTACTCAGAGCTCAGGGCAGGCACCAGAGGACCTCAAACACACTGAGAGGATGACCGTGAGGCTCCTGCACACCACCGCCATGTGTTCTGACGGTGAGAGGCCTGGGAGCCTCTCCAGCTCCTGAGCCCCAAGTATTTTCACCAAAAGAAGTGCGCCGTGCCAAGACTTGCAGGAGCTCCAGAACTGAACATTTACCAGGAAAGACGGGGAAAGCCACGCTCCACTCACTCATTAACGGATGGTTGATCCCGAAGAGAGAACGTGGCTCAGGCATGGGGTTCAGGAGGCAAAGCTCCCATCGCCATGGCAGTCTCCACGGTCATAACACCAGCCCAGAACCTCATCGCCTTCTGCCTTCAAATTGCTTCACTGTTAAGTGACGTTAGACCTTGTACTTTGGAAGTGGCTCTGTAAACATGACCTTGTTTTACCTGGTGACAGCACTAGCCAAGCCCATGGGGCAGACTGGGCAAACCACTTCTCCCCACCCCTGTCGGAATACCATGATGGGGAGTCAAAGCCGAAGAGGAAGTAGAACTGCTTCTGGCGCCTGCTTGACTGAGACGGTCTCCTAGCGGCTGGAGAGGGCTTCCAGGATGGGGACCCTGGCGGTGGTTGCTGACCAGACACCTCTGCCATTGACACCCAGACTGGCAAGACGGGACAGCATTGCTGAGAGTGTCAGCATGTGTATGTGTGGTACTTGATGTCTCAGCTGGCCAGAGTCCCTCTGCTTCGTCCATACCTCAGGGTCCAGCATTCCCTTCCTCCCCCCAGAGCCCAGAACCTTCTTTATTGCTGCTGATCTGAGGGGCCAGAGGACCAACCTGGTGTTGATATTCAGGGACAGTTGGCTCCTTACTGTGTCCTGGAGACTCCCCTCATGGCCCAAGTGAGTGGCTGTCCCTATGTAGTCATGAGGAGCAACTTGGGAAAGGGGAGCATGGGACAGGTCCACGTGCCTAACCCTCATCCCACCACTCCCTAGAAGGGAGAGTCTTCACAAAGGACCTTCTCTTCATAAGGAAACAGCTGCTAGTGTGTCCCTACCCCCATCTCCTTGGATTGCCCATTGGACCCTCTTCTCCTGCAGGGTGTGTGGGGCCAATCCCCTAGGCTCACATGGTCCTGGCTCCTGTATGGATGAATCCATCAGCCTGAAGCCAGGGAGCATGAGGACCCAAGACTGACTATCACGGACATCTAAAGTTCTTCATGAACCTCCAAAGCCACCTCCCACCCCCATAGCAACCCTTCAAGTGGCACTATTGCTCCCAAGCCCTGAGCCTGGTGACCCCAGAGACCAGAGCCTCCGTCACTAGACAGGCTCCCGTGGACTAACATTCCCTCTGCACTGGCCACAACCTGTCCAAATGGCTTCTGCCTGTGTAGTCGGAGGCCTGTGAAATGGCTGCTGGCTCTGAAGTCATGAAAGGAAGATGCCCCAGGGAGATGAGAATGTGCTGCGGAAACCCTCTGCCTGCCATTCTTTTGGTCCTTTCCTTTCCATTTCAAAAAGAGGGAGGGAGGTGGGATCATGGTGGGGGGTGGAGAAAGAGGAGCCAGGGATGGGAAGAGCTGCTGGCCCCTGCCATTGGCTCACAGACAGCCCTTAGCAGGAAATCCACCTGCAGTGAGATCTGAGCTCCTTTGGGAGAAGGAGGTGAAGATGTCTGGTGTTGAGTTTTCTTCCAGGTTGGAAGCATGGGTAGTACAGAGACAAAGCTGTCACACAATGAACTACCTGGTCTGGTTTGAGCCTTGAAAGTCATCTAGAACCTGAGGGTTGAAGGCTTGCTCCCAGTCACATGGCACTATCTGGAGGCGACAGGACCTGTAGGGGGTGGGGCCTAGTGGGAGAAAGTTAGGTCCTTGGGGCACGTCTTTGGGGAGGACTGTAAGACCCTGGTCTGTCTGTCTGCCTCTCTCACCTGATAAGGTAAGCAGCTTCCTTTACTGGGCACTCTACCCACGACGTGTCACCAGGACTAATCAGTCACGGACTGACCCCTCCACAAGGTAAGCCAGAGTGAACCTTTCCCATTTGTAAGTTATCCCAGGAAACTGTTATGGCAACGGAAATACAACAGAGCCCTCGCTAGCCTCTCTGGGAGCCCATTCATCCACAGAGGCAGAACTATCTGCCTGCTCCAAGTGGACATTCATTAGTCAGGCAGCCTGGCAAGTGTCTCATGGATTTTCCACTTCATGCTTGCAATGACAGATACCTGCTGAGTACCTACTATGTGTCACACTCTAGCTTACATGTTAGGGCCGCTGCCTAGATCAAAGCACAGCCATGTGCCTGCAGCCACGATTTACCTTCTACCACAGCCTGCACAAGGCAGAGCTAAGATCCATTTCCAGTGAACTTGATGACCGCACCACAAAAAGATCACAGCCCTTGGGTCCAGAGACGTTGTATGTGAAGCAGCTGGAAATGTTTGCAACCTGAGTCCAGCATTCTTGGGTCACCGAAAGGAATCATCTATCATCCACCAGAACTGTCCAGGCAGGGCCTGAGGCTGAAGAGAGTGAGTGTAGGAGCCAGGGCGTGTTTCAGAGCCTCGTTTGTAGAACGGGATGACGACCAGCCTTATTCGTTGCTTTGTGGGGAGCACAGTAAGTGAACCCCTTTACAAGGTGGGAAAAGGGCCCTGCCTCTCCGTTCCACTTTCAGAGAACAAAGCAGAGAAGAAGGGCCAGCCGATGCATTCACACCCAGGGACCAAAGCCTCTCCCTGCAGCCCCCACACTGACGTCAGTGAAGTCTCCTGGACCAGAACAGGCTGGGGGAAAGCAGAGAAGGCCAGCCCAGGAGCGCAGCTCCGGCAGGCAGCGTGAGTGTGGATCAAGGAAGAGGAGAAAGTGTAAAAAGGGCTCAGCTAGGTGTCCCCAACCAGGAAGCATCAGTGGGCAAGGTCACCTGCCCAGGGAGGAAGCTCTGAGCTTCGTGTGCCTCCTGTGACATGGTCCTTGCAGTTGGGTGGGACTGTCGCTCCCCATTTCTCTGGAGAGGGTTCTCATTATTCCCTGAGGCCAGCGCTGATTGATAGGATACTGAATGGCTGCGGCTGGAAGGCACTGAAGCTCACATTTCCACCGACCTATGAGCACACAACTTGGTTTGATATGTGTTCCTGTCTGAAGACACCTTGTCAACCTACGTGGCTGGGTCATTAGCATAGAGCCTGCTCACAGCGGCAGCACCTGAACGCCCACCGCCAGAAACCAGCACCTCCAATAGGTTTCTCGGAGTCACGTGCTCACGGATGCTCAGGGCACCGGAAAGCTACAGCATCCTGCCAGTGGCCCCTGAAATGCCAAATCACCACCAGAAAGCCCAGAAATGCTAACCACATGGCCCTAAATAGACTGGGGAAATATTTACACCATGAGGAAGTGGGAATGCAGAGGGCAGTCTTGTTTGGCCTCAGTTAGGAATGAGTGTCGAATGTCATCATTGAACTCAAACTTGTCACCTCTTGGCACCTGAAGCTGCGTGAGCACTGAGTTCGACGTACAAATACACTTTAGCAAGTGGCAGATTCACGAACACCTGTGATGAGGACAGCGTAAGAATGGCATTCTGGTGGCCTGGAACCACCACCCTAACTGGTCTCCCTGCTCTTGGCCTTGGTAGGAAAGAGGAGGTAGGGAGACCCTGAAAGTTGCACAAGCGGCCGAGACACAGAGGTCCCCTTCACCTCACTCCCTCCTTGCTCAAGAAGGGGGCGTCAGGGAGAAGGAATTCCCTCACTGTCGACACTTGTCACTCTTTACACCTCTGCTTAGCTGGGACATGCCCGCAGCTGGTGCCCACCCACCCCCACCCTGCCCTGTTCACGGGCCATTGGGGCTAGGCTAAGTTTCTCCCACAACATAGTCCAGCCACTTGCGGTCCCTGAACCCCAGGAGGGCAGGGTGGGGGCTCTGGGGTTGGTCCAGGTCTGTTGCTTGTTCCCTTTCAATGGCCGCCAACATCACAAAGGCCTTCTGGAAATTGGGCAATATGTTCTTGGCACCCTCACAGACCCAGATCTCGCCTCTTCACACCAGGGTCCAGCTTAGGCTGCTTCCTTCTGAGAAAGTGAGAGGGGAAGAGGGAAGGCCCTGTCGCTGCCTTGAACTTAACCAAAGTATAGACACTGACCCACCATAGCCCCAGCGTGGCCAGAGGAGAGTCCGCATCTCGCCGTGGTTCTGTGATCCGCTGTACTTCTCTGGCCACATGTGAGGGGAGTCAGAAGGAGGGTCAGACTCTCAGGAGTCCTAGGGACACATGCCAAAGAAACCACAGAGAGAATGGAAGGTGATCAGCAGGAAGAAGGGGGGCTATTTAAGTGACCAGTGGCAGCTCGGCTCCATAGCCTCCGGGAAGGTCTGAGTGAAGCCAGCAAAGTGGATGTCCCCAGAACTGTGACAGGTACAAAACAAGAGTGAAGAACAAAAATGTCAGCTCAGCCCTCAGAGGCGCCACAAAGGCCACCAGGGGGACGGACTGTGCTAGGTGGTGTCGGTCTTTAAATAAAGTGGCCGAAGAAAGCCTTTTATGGTCACAGTTGGACTCATGGCTTGGGGTAGCTCTTGTTCTTAATCAGGCAACCTCGGGCATCCTCGCTGGCCCTGGAGTCCACACCCTCCCAGCGGAGTTAATTATAACCCATTGAGTAATCCCGAGGGTCGCATCAAAGTGCTGCAGCTGTCAAGTGGAACTCGCTGCTAACTGGCCTCCAAACACCCTCAGATTCGCCTGACACCACCATCCCCATTCCACAGTCGGGGAGGAGCTGCTTCAGGCCCTGGCAGATTCCAGACCAGGGTGTCCAAGCGTATGGGGCTCATTCCAGCAGGGGCCCTTAAGGGGAGCTGGGGTGGCCGGCTCTGCAGGAAGGCCAAGGATGAAGCATTAGAAGGCAATTCTGAGAACCTGAGCTCTCCGTGCCCAACTGAGACAGGGCGCCAAGGGAAAGCCAAGTGGCTACTAACTTGGGGTTAATTACAGGCAGACAAAAGCAGTTTCCAGGGAAGTCCAACACCAAGAGAGTAACTATAGGAAGAAAAAAAAAAGTGAGAAACTGCCCTTTTCCATCCTGTGAGTTCAAGTGGCGGGGTGCCAGGGCCACACACACAAGGGCTTCCGGAAGGATCAAGGTGACTTTTTTCAGCCACGGCCCTCAGGCTCGCCCAAACCAAACCATGACCTGTGGTACTGAGCCTAGAAGCCGACTCCTGCACTCCATCCTGACTCCAGTACTGGGCCTCTGTAGTGGAGAGTAGGCCTCGATGGGCCCCAGACACGTGTCCCCAGCACCTGCTCCCTGCCTGGTGGTCACAACCCATACTCATTCTGTGCCGATGCCCTTAGTGGGGCCAGGGTGCAGAAGCCCAGGGCACAGGTTGTGGCCCTCGGGGACCCATGAACTGAACCTCAGTGTCACCTCCATCTCCTCAGATCCACCCTGGGAACCTTCTCTTACTTTCTAGGTACACCGTGAATCCAGAGTGCTTTGGGCTGTGAGAGTCTGAGAGACCGGAGAAGAGGAGAAAGGGTCTGAGCCATGGCATCTCCAACTCGGACAATGCTTTTCCTCAAAGCTAGCCTCCAGTAGCCACCATGCCAACCTTCCTACCCTGGTGGCCTTGCGACAGGGAAACCAAGTGAGATGTCAGGACACTTACTGCAGTGATGTGATCTGCAAGTTTGTGTTCTCCAAAAAAAATACGTGTTGATGCCTAACCTGCAAGGAGCTAGGACTAGGATTGGGAGCTAACATGGTCACAAGGGAGAGCCCCCGGAAAGCAGGTGGAGCCTACGAAAGTTAATACTGATTGTCAACTTAATGGGATTTAGTGTTGCCATGGAAACAACCTCCGGATGTGTCTGTGAGGGAGTTTTTAGACTTGGTTAGCTGAAGTAGAAAGACCTATTCTAAGGGTGGGTGGCACCATCCCATGGGCTGAGGTCCCTGGCTGAGTAAAAAAGAGCGAGCCAAGAGCGAGCTGAGCACCAGCATCCATCTCTGCTCCCTGACTGGCGAGCTACCTCACAGTCTTTTGTTTGTTTTGTTTTTGTTTTTCGAGACAGGGTTTCTCTGTGTCACACTGGCTGCCCTGGAACTCACTCTGTAGACCAGGCTGGCCTCGAACTCACAGAGATTCACCTGCCTCTGTCTTCTGAGTGCTGGGATTAAAGGCAGGTGCCACCACCCAGCCCTGCCTCCCAGTCTTGCTGCTGTGACTTCTCTTACCATGACAGACTGTGTCCCCTCGAACTGTGAGGCAAAATCAACCCTCCCGTACTTAAGTCACTTCTCATCTGTTATTCTGTTCACAGTGGTAAGAAACATAACGAACGCGGAGCCCTTAAAGAAGGGACCCCAGAGACATCCCCTTTCCCTCCACTGTATCAGCACTCAACAAGGAAGCATTGTCTATGCAGCAGAAAGTGGCTCCCACTGGACACGGAACTTCCGGGCACCCTGATGTTGGAAGTCAGCCTTCAGAACTGCGAGAGACAAAGTTTTCATACACTGCCTATTTGTAGCATTTTGCTGTAGCAGCCCAAATAGACACACAGTAGCAGGGAGAGTCCTTCCATTTTAAGGGACAGTAGGTGCCTCTCCAGCACAATTTCTCTGTCACTACACAGACCCAGACAGAACCTGCAAGAGCACCAGGGGCAGAGAGATGCTCTCCCAGGCTCTATTCCTGGGGCTCAGCTGCTGCTGACTCATGCCTGTACCGCAACCTGTCAACGTGGGACGTGACTCAGCCAGTGTCACTTGGCCCAACTCATGTTACCTGCCCAGAGACCAGCTGGGTGTCCCTTCACCCAGGCCATCCCTACCCTGCTCCCTTAGCCTTCACCCAGATGCTTAGCGCAGCCTCCTCCTAATCCACCCCCTCCAGCCAGGAAGCCTTTGTCTCCCCAGCTGCCCACCCCACTGCGGATGAAGCTATCTCAGGAACCAGCAGGCCCAGTGTGGGACCTGGGCAGGTCCCACAGGCATGGCAGGCCCAGACAGGCTTGCTGCACCCTAAGGCAGGCAGGAAAATAGCAACACCGCCACCTAGAGGATAGCCCCCTGGCCAGCCCTATCTGGAAGAAGAGGATTTCTGCATGGCCTCAGGTGCACCCCCAACCCAACCTTGGGGGCTCTTGGCAGCTCTTCCTCTGGACCTCACCCCTTTATCTTCAGATAACTGGACCCTGACACTGGCCCATGGCGATATGCCTTATGGTGAAAAGTTAAATGTGACCCTAAGCTTAGCGTCTGTGCTCAGGCTGCGGGGGAAGGGGTGGTGGGGCAGGACAGCAATGCCCATTCTTGAATATTCTTAAACTCAAGGGGTTTTCTTGCAACTCACAGAGACCCACCGACTCCTCTACTCTCTGTCTGTGTTCTTTCCAGACCAATGATGGTACCCATGAGCAGAGCAGCAGGGGTGGGTTCCTAAGACCACCTTGACCAGGTGTGTCTCCTGTGACTGATGCACAGGAGACATCGGTAGACCAGGAGCAAGAGGCAGAGAGCGAGAGCCACACACAGCCGTACGGTGCTGTGGAGGCAGAAGCCTGGGGCTGAAGCAAAGGCCTCCGTTTTTTCCCTTCCCTCCCGAGGGCTCGGGGACTGTTGTGACACCCTCAGACCCTGAAGCAGCTTCTTCAAGCCTGTCTTGGTTTCCAGTGAGCTTGCTTGCAGCTCTGCTGGTTGCCTAGAAATCTCCCAGAGTGGACTGCTTGCGCCACAGTGCCCTTAGTCCCCTGATGGAGGCGTCTGGGGAAGCAGTGCAAGGCATTCCCTTCCACATCCATCTGACACCTCAGCCCCTGGAGCAGCTGTTCTTGTCATAGGAAGCTCGATGTGTCCAGAAACTTCCCCCATTGCCCAGGTTGGGAGGACACACTCCCGTTCTCATGGTCTCTCGGAGGGTCGTGTGCTTTCTACTGACTCAGGACCCCCCCCCAACAGGGAGTCCCCTGGGAACACCTCCACTGGGGCTCCGGGTGGGACAGCCGCTTGCAGAGTCGCCGGCAAAGCAACTCCAGGACTCATTCATTCACTTCCTGCCAGGAAGTCCCACCAGCCATAGCTTTGCTGCGGTCTGGTCCCCGAGGATGAGGCTCTGGGCTTTGCTGGCACTTCCGGTCAGTCTTTCCAACTGTCATACCTCCTGGGGATGTGGGACTCAGTTCATTCTTCCGATGCCCCCTCAACTCCTCTGCGGGGATGAGCCTCCATGGAAGGACCTATCAAGTGTATCTTTCCTTCTTACACAGGCATGTCCCCAGCCTTGGCAAGACCCCGGGAGGAAGCTGCCAATCTGCTTGGAGGGACTGCTAACCTTTCAACACCCTCTGGTCACATCCCATCTCCCAGACCTGCAGCACTCCCAAAGGTCCTGTGCCACAGTGGGGGTGGGGGGGTGAGGGGGGAGGCTCAGATCCTGCATGGAATCAGTTGTAGAGCCCCCAGGCTCCATGTCCTTACCCATGCTCTTCTCCCCTCTCCTCAGCAGAACGAGCTAACAGAAACACTGGCCCATGGGGGTTGGGCAACTGGTACATTAGAGATTGAAGAAAAGCTGGCCTGCTTCCACCATGGGAAGAGCGGCGGGCATGCACATGGCAGATTGGTGGGAGGGGGCAGCAGGCATTTGCTGAGTAGCTGCTGTGGGACGAGGGAACATTCTGGCAAGGGCAAGGCTAAAGGAAGGTGCTATCACTCAAATGTGTTTGGCCTTGGCTCCCCGAGAATCGGAGCCCAGTGAGTCCAAGAGAGGCCAGGCTAAGCTGGCTGGACAGTGTCAGACTCAGAATCCTCTTACTCCTTCCCAGGTTCCTCGCTTGCCCTTCAAACAAGGCCCTGCACCCAGAGAAAAGGAAGACTCATGAAACAGATTGACACTGGAAGGTGAGGTCACAGCAAGAACACTCCCCGAGGCCAACACTGATTTTCTTAACAGACGCTGGGTCGCATTAGGAACCTTGTCACACTGACACCTTCCCTACCCCTGGTCTCTAGACAGCTTGATTCTGAGGCCAATGTCAGTATACCTGTCCCATATGCTCAGACCTTCCACAAGGGACGAAGATGGAAGAGCCAGCACCCTCAAGCCCTCATAGAGCCCAGAAGCTGAGTTCTCCTAACAGCACCAAAGCTCCTAGAAAGAGATCTAAAAGCTTAGAAGAGACAAAGAAGACAGGTGACGGGAGACTTTATGGGGGATGGGAAACAGATTTGGTACTCATCAAAGCGTCTGACAAATGAAATGTGAAACAGATCTGAAGAAAATATTTCTGGAGATTTAAAAATCTGCCTTAGGTTGGGATTGGGAAGAGAACTCAGGCAAGGCTAATGAAGACGACACAGGGTGTGTGCTGTGACAGAGCCCCCAGGGAAGTCACCTAAGCACAACACCCTGAGACCCAGACTCCTTCCATCTTGTTGCTCGGCCATCTTCACGGTGCCGCTTTCACCTTGAGACCCAAAACAACCGCTTCACATGCTTCCCTCATGTCCACTTACTTTTACTTTCCTGCTCCAGAATTTGAAGTCTGCCCTTCTTTTAACATACCATGGGTGAGGTGTGATGGGTGGAGTCCTTAGCCTGCTCCCCCTCCCCACCACAGAGAAGGTCACCCTTTGGGCCAAGCCCTGCCCCAAATTCTGCCTGTCTCTGCTTATGGCCACACTCAGTTGTGTGGCTGGTTCGTGGTCTCTCTTTGTTGCTTTTATTGGAGCCAAATGGTTGTGGCATCTCTGACGGGAAGGCTCTAAGAGGATAAGAGAAGCAAAAAGAGCCACTTCCCCAGGGAAGGAAGGGTTAACCCACTTGGTGCATGGCCGGCCCTTGGGACCCTCTGAGCATGGCATGATGCTGAGTGACCATGAGCCAAGCAGAGCTAGGCTGCTCATGAATGCCTAAACTGTGTTGCCAGCCAGGAATTAGTTTCTCTCCTTTTAATTGATCAATCATTGAGTGACAATTGGCTTCTGCCCTCTGTGCCTCTATAACAAGATGATTAAATCCCAACTCAAAGTGCAGAAGCCTGAAGTCTTCCCCGGCCCTGGAAAAATGCTTCTGGGGTGTGCCAATCTTATATAGCCCCACCCATTCCTATCCCAGTCCCAGACCCAGGCTCCCTAAGTAGGATACCACTGAAGGCTGCAGGGTTGGATGGCAGCATCTGGCTCTGCTCGACCCTGGGGACCTCATCCTCAAACCCTTGCTGCTATGGCTCCTAATGACACATGGTGACAGGCCACCACCTACCTGCCTGTGGCACCTGACAGGCAGCCAGTGAAAAATGAATGACAAGTCTTCAAAAAGCCTAGTGCAGAACCCCCACGGGGCACACTCAGAAACTTGTGATTTTTCCCTCGCTTAGAAACTTCAGTCTGCTAATCTCTCTCGGTGGCAGGTCCCTGAAAGGTCCCTCCCTCTGAGAAGTGCAGCGCCACCCCCTTCACCCACAGCCTTCTCACTAGGAGCCTCTAAAGTGGGTTTTGCAGAGGGTCTACTAGTAGGGGGAAGAGAACAGCCACTATAAGGAGGGGGCAAATGCTTTTCCTCCTGATTTACAGGGTCCGAGGTTTGCTGCCGGTAGTGGCCTTGGATGCCCGCACACTGCTAATGGATGCTGACATGAAGTAACTTGGAGAGCAAACCCTGTTCAAATGAGAAAGACTTGGAAAGAGCCTCCCCTTACGATGGTCCTAAGTGGAGCATGTCGGGACAGAAGGCCAAGATCCAGCAGGAGCTTCCCAAAGACCAGCCCCTGAACATCAATCACACTCACCCTGGAGAGACCTCAGCGTGGCTCTGGAGGACACTAAGGCCAGGAGAAGGAAGGGAAGTGGGGATTGGAGGGAAGTGGGCAACCCTGCTTCCTCCATTCACTTCTGGAACCACTGAGCCATCCCTAACCCCGCACAAACACGTGTCAGGGCAATGGGAGGGGAGGGGGCTTGCTGGTGTAAGTGCGAGAGGGAGCTTCTTCATTGAGAGGGTTTGCACCATCCCCCCACTCCCCCCAACTGCTGGGGTCGGAAGCTGGGGAGAGACTGCAGACTCAGCTGAGGCTGCCACCCTCTCCCTACATTTTGCTTTCCTCATCCGTCATGTGGCCATCAGGTAAGCAATGGCGGGCAGTCAAGAAAGGCCACAGCCCAGGGCACGAGGACACAAAGCCACCCAACAGCTGCATCTGAAGTACCTACAGCAAGGAGGCTGCTATCTGGTGAGTGGTAGGCCCCCCAAAAGACATGTTCATGTCCTAACCCAGTACCTAAGAGTGGGCTTCTCTTGGAGATATGACCGAGACCCCGTGATGAAGTTATTAGGTTGATGGCAGAACCTCATCCAAGGGCAATCACTCTCACAAAAGAACCAGAGATGAGAGACAGACAGAGCTAGCCACGCAGAGGGAAGGCCAGGAGACAAGTCATGTGATCACAACCCAGGTGCCACCAGGAACTGGGGAGGGAGAGAGGTCTTGCCCCTAATGGTATATGGAGTCTTAATCATCACATTTTTTTTTTAAGTTTTATGATGTTTCGAATCCTTAATGATCTTGCTGATCAGAGAAAGATTGCAGTCCCCCCCTCCCCCAACACCTGACTGGCTGGAAGCAGCTTTCTGAAGCCCCTCTAGGCTCTGGCCTCTGCCTCTGCGTGTCTCCTTCTGACCTCACTGCTTTCCCTGTGGCCCTGTGGTGTGACCGCCCCACTTTACCCCTCACAACAGTGAGCGCTAACCTCCCTCAGGAGCACGCTGGGCTGGCTCCTCTGGGTCATTCACACATGAAGGATGAGGCCAGCCTACACCTGAGGCCCCTCAATGGGTGGCCATGTGCTGGGTGAGGATCCCTGGCTGAGCCAAGACCACTTCCAGGCTGGCCCGTGCTGTAGTTGATTGGCTCTGACAGAGGAGGTGGCCTATTCTCCACTAAGGCCCAACCTTGTCTCTGTCCTTGGCCTGGTTCCTAGGATAGCCCTTTCTGCTCTGTCTCTCCCACCCAGGGGATCCTGATGTCTACCCACCTCATGGCCAGCGCAAAGCCAAGTTTCCAAGGACTGAATGATACTTCAAAGACCTGAGTGGGGAACTGGGGTACTCTAGAGTAGTGTCAACAAAGCATTTTTGTTATTATTATTAAAATAAACAAAACATGAGGCCTACAGTTAGCTTAAGCAAACACAAGTACAGTGAGGGAATGAATACACCCGGTGTTGTGTTTTAACACCTTTGGTCATGTGAGAAGAGCCAAGAATATCTCTCCCGGCCCTTGTCCTTTCTACAGAGGTAGTGTGGACATGTTAGAGCATTTTTAAAATGTTCTTGTTTTTTAGTGTACTTACTTATCATAGTTTATGGAATTTTTTTAGAAGAACATTTGTACTTTGTCCCATTTATAGTTTACAGTAACTTTACATTTCCCACCCCCCACCCCACCACACCCCCAACTCCACTCCACAGGTTCCGACATCCTGAGACACGATGGATGGATATGAAGAGAGCATACATTTCCATCCTGCCCCCTGGAGAACCTCTGGGATCCTGTCTTATTTCCCCATCCCTGCCCGTCAGGGGTAGCCTGAGCTAGCTCACCAGAGCCTAAGGGCCATCAGCCTATGACATTTCCATGCTTTGAAAATACATTATCTTACAGAGGTGATGATGCCCCAACTGTGATGGTAATAGTGTCCTTCACCTGGGGACCTCCTGGACCCTTCACTGCTGACACAGGAACATCAGGGTATCTTTCAGAAGGACAAAACCTTTCTCAGTTCTGGCTGTGCTTAGAACAAGAGGCTAGAGCTCTGGAAAGTCAACGGTCATGAAAGCCACTCCAAGCCAGTGGCTTTCAGGGTCTTGTCTCTCAGATTCAAAGAATGAAATTCACAGACCACAGAGGGTGAGTTTAAAGAGAAGCTTATGCCGGGTGGTAGTGTGCATGCCTTTAATCCCAGCACTCAGGAGGCAGAGGCAGGCGGATCTGAGTTTAAGGCCAGCCTGGTCTACAGAGTGAGCTCCAGGACAGCAGGGCTACACAGAGAAACCCTGTCTCAAAAAAACAAAAAAAAAGGAAAAGAGAGAGACTTATAGATTCATAGGTAGAAGCTAGGAGAGAGGGAGGGAGGGAGGGAGGGAGGGAAGGAGACAGAAGAGCTCCTATACAGCAGTAGGGGTCCCAGGAAACAGGTACCTGCAGTTGTTAGCCTGGCAACTTTTTTAAGAATTGAGGCCAGAAGCCAGGGCATGGTGGCACTCACCTTTAATCGGAGCACTTGAGAGGCACAGGCAGGTGGATCTCTGTGAGTTTGAGGCCAGCCTGGGCTACAGAGTGAGTTCCGGGACAGCCAGAGCTACACAGAGAAACTCTGTGTGTGTTGGGGGGGGGGGGGATTGATGCCTGTTGTTGGTGTTTTTGCTCTTTTGGGGGGCCTACCACCCAGCTCTCAAATAGATCACACTGAGGCTTATTCTTAATTATGAATGCCTGGCCTTAGCTTGGTCCATTTCTTGCCAGCTTTTCTTAACTTTTCCCATTCTCTTACTTCTGTAAATCTTACTCCTACTCCATGGCTGGCTGTGTAGCTGGGTGTCTGGCTCCTGAAGTCCTCCTCCTTCTCTCTTATTTCTTGATCTTTTTCTCCCAGATTTCTCCTTCTATTTATCCTCTCTGCCTGCCAGCCCCGCCTATCCTTTCTCTTGCCTTGCTATTGGCCAGTTCTTTATTAGACCATCAGGTGTTTTAGACAGGCACAGCAACACAGCTTCACAGAGTTAAACAAATGCAACATAAACAAAAGTAATACACCTTAAAATAACATTCTACAGATCAGAACCAGAGTTAGGTAGGGGGTGTCACAAAGCCTCTAGGTAGAGGTGCCCATTTAGGAGATTACAGGGAACAGGGAATCAGAGTGCCCTCCTGACATCCCCAGGAAGGACATGCTCAAATCTGCTGCTTGGGGGCCCTGACCTACCTGACCAGCTTGTTTTCTGTTCTCATCACGTTCATGATGGTTACCTTTTGGTTCTCATAACCTTCAAGTAGAGGATACTCCCATCCCATCTTCCATGGGAGGAAGTCAAGGTGCCCGTGACAATGTCAGTCTCAGTGACATGGGGTCAGGGCTCCAGTGGGCAGGAGTGAGGAGCTGGCATGTTGGTCCTGGATGCCTCCATCTGGACCTCTGAGTGTTACATCCCGGCAGACTGTATAGGAGACCCAGCATCCGCAATAGCCTGAAAAAACCAACCCAGGTACCTCCGGCTGAGGCACTGGGTAAAGGACTTTGATTTGTGTTTCTGGCTTACCCACCAGTACCTGGCCCCTCGGGTCTTCCCAAGAGAATGCTGTCCATGCTCTCTGTGGGTCCAGAACACAGTGCAGCTCCTCACAGAGACCACAGTGACCTAAGGCACAAGTGCAGTGAGCTTTGCCCATGTCCGTCCTGGGAGGTGACCGGCATGTGGGATCAGACACAGGATCCAGGAGAACTAGAAATCCAGCCTCTGCAACCAAGCTCTCCTCAACCCTTTCCAGCAATAATGCCATTAAGGAAAGCAGTCTGCCGGAAGGGGGTGATGGCCAGACAGAACAGTCCATGTAGGCAGCAGGGGGAACGACATGCGTGAGGGGCCTGCAGCCTGGCCTCAATCCTGTGACAACTCCAGCAACAGGCTGCTGCTTCCAGAAAGAGGGCAAGCAGACCCTGGAGGACCGGTCTTGGAACTCTACCCAGAGAACAAAGCAGACTGTCTAAGATAGGTCGGCTGGTTCCTGCTTTCAGTCTCCCCTCCCCCACCACTTGCTTTTTCAGCCAGCGGGTCTACACTCCTTAAAACAGCCCAGTCCACACAGCAAGACAGCCCTTTGTCCCTCTACACACAGTGGGGCTCAGCGTGCCAATCTCCCTACAGCCTGTCCACAAGGTCTACCAGTTTCTCTGTGGCCAGGTCCCTGCCCCCACTAACAATAAAGATGGACGGACGCAGTGAATGCTTGATGTCCCCCAGAAAGCTTTGCTCGCAGGAGAAGTAACAAAAACACCTGCTTGCACAAGCCCACCAATGGGGGTGAAAGCAGCTGGCCAGACACAGACGGCCAACTTGACATGATGTACAATCACCCAGGAGCCAGACCTCGGGGCTTGTCTGTGAGGGGGTTTTGATATTAAGTGAACTGAGGTGGGATGACACCCTAAACATGGGTGACACCTCCCATGGGCTGGGGTTGTAGACTGCATATAAAGGAGACGTCTCCCTCTGCTTCCTGACAGAGGATGAGATGTGACCGGGTGCCTCGTATTCCTGTCGCCAAACCTTCCCTGTCATGATGGACTACATCATCGAGCTATGGGCCCAAACAAGCCCTTTCCTCATTCAGTTACTTTGATCCGATGTAAGTAATAAGAAAAGTAACTGGTAAACAGGACGGGTGTCTACGCCTTCCAGAGCCAGCCACCTGCCCAAGATAGAGGCTGACCCAGCTCCGGGTCTCAGCCTTTGCCTGCACAGTGGGGACCAGAGCTCTGGGAAGGGAAACATGGGCAGTCACTGAGCACAATACTGCAGCTATTCACAAGTGGCCCCGGCCCCCATCCACTTGAGCCAATCCAGCATGCCTCAGGAGGGTACCACAACCACAGTAAAGGGGCCCGTGTGTCACACAGCCTCAACTGCTCCCTCACGGTTCACCTCGAGGGCTAAGAGTCCACATGGACTCTGTGAGTACAAAGGGCAATGCCAGGGTGGATCTTGAGAACAGGCCTGAGAAAGCATGGGTGGGTATTGTCCCCCAACCCTAAGGTCTTCCACACCTGGCTTACCTTACCATACTTCACCATCCCGACTTTCTGCTGAGTAAGATCCAGACAGCACCCATGAGGAGTAGTAGAAGGGGACCTTTTTGAAGGAAAGCCAAGCAGGTTTAACCAAATCCATGGTACCTTCCCCCATACAGAAAGCCCTAGGAAAGCTTAGGTAACCTTATTCAAGTGTGCTTTAAGTATGTGCTAGAGCTGACTGGCTATTTACACATGACCAAGAGAAGCTGGAATCTTTACAGACAGAAATCCAATCACCCTGCAGAGCTCAGGAGGACAGTATGGTCTCCACCCACAGATACAGCGCCGCTGCTTAATACTGAGGCTTTAAGAAATTAAAATTAAACATTTACTTTTCAATCACACATACAACAGAGCACCCAGGCCTCTATATACGCGGCCCTGCTCTTGGCTGGCCCCTCACTTAGTCTATGGGTTGGGTAGGGGACGCCGAGAGGGACTCAAAGAGAGACCCCACAGCAGCCTTACTCCTTTGGCAATCGGCCCTCTCCCAAGGCCTTTGATCAAATATCCTCCATGCCGGGGCAAGGATGCAATTTTCTCTACGCAAGGAACGTTTCCCTTTGTATGTTCTCCTGAGCACAACCGACTTCACCCTGCTGTATAATAGCCCTCTTCTCTCGCTCTCTTTTTATTTTCTTTTTATAGGGAAAATTGTTTTTCTTGCAGTGCAGGGACAGCAGGAGCACGCTGAATGAACGGCAGATTTCCCTCCCTCTGACGAACAACGGGGACAGCATTGTACCCAGACAAACAGGGCTGAGAACTTGGGTCCTGGGGAGGAAACCCTCACCAGGGAGAAATCTTAACAGCAAAGAGGTTAGCATTGATCAGAAGTCACCGGGGGACTCTCTGTGTGTGACTTTCTCTGTAAATGAAAGTCTGTATTGACTTCCACTTCGTTCTTATGACAACCGTCACTGCCGAGCATCTAGCTTCTCCTTCTCACTGAGCTGTTTCTTTCCAATAAGTTGGTTGCATTGATCTCTTTCCTGGTTGGACCGGAGCTGTTCTCTCCACCCCTAGCCAAGAGACGAGTACAGAGAGCTGGCTTGTTTCGACCCCTGTGGACTCAAAGCCAGTGAGCTTCTTCAGGACTGACAAGCCAACCCTGAAAGGGCAGGATTAGCCAAGAGTAACTCCTTAGGTTTCCCAGACACAACTAGCAGAGCTTCTCCCTTTGGGCCAAGCTCAGAGACACCCGTGAACACCCAGTCTCTGTGCTAGCCTGGGGAATGGGAGAGTAAGACGCCATGAGCAGTTTCAGCAGAGGATGGGGTATCCTGCAGTGTGGCCTACTGAAGAGACCTGCAGGGGGGAAAACACAAAAACAGACCATCTGCACTGACTCTGGGCCCAGGGAGGCTGGGGTAGCTACGGAAAGCAAGACAGCAGAGAAAGCCCTGGCAGTGGTGGGCAGTGGGAGCAAGGGCGGCTGGAATTGGGGGGGGGGGGACTGGAGTAGGGGCAATGAAGGCTTGTTAAGGTCAAGGCTTTGTCTTAAGGACATCCGGAGCCTTCTCATGCTTGTTCACTAGAATTTGACCTCTTCTCAAGGTCAGAGATGTACTTATAAGGACCAGGCTGGAGGCTGGCACTGGACAGTGCTGCCCCTCACTACCAGAGCCACAGAAAGCTATGCTGGAGCATCAAGTTGCAATGGACAAGAGGGACCAAGGGTAGGAACATGGTCTGGGATAGAGGGGAAAAAATTGCTGGGGAAGCCAGGGACATTCCTCCTGGAGTCACCCAAGCCAATGCCTCTTGGCATTGGTCAATGAAGAACTGACCAATAAAATAAGAGATATGGTGGTATTTTACTTGTACTGAAATGTGATTTTAATTGTATGTTAATAAATAAAGTTGCCCGGGGGTCAGAGCTATTAGAGCCATAGCAAGAGCGTGGCGGTGGTGGTGCACACCTTTAATCCCAGCACTTGGTAGACAGAGCTAGGTAGATCTCTGCGTGTAAAAAGATACAGCCAGCATTGGAGACACACACCTTTAATCTCAATCCCAACCATAGAAGACCTGGAAGTCTTTACAGACAGGCAGTGACGAGGCATGGGTTTACAACCAATGAGAAGGCAGAACCGAAAGTCTTTATAAAGACAAACACACAGGAAGTAGGCCCCTTTTGGAGAGCTCTCTTGGCTGAAGCAGGAAGGGTAAGGCTCTTAGTTCTGACCTCTTGGCTTTCTTCTCTGAATCGGCTCTGTGTTTCTTATTTAATAAGACGGTTGGTTACATCTACAAAGAGACCTGTCAAGAGATTGGAAACATGAGCCATTGGTGGTGGTGGTGGCACATGCCTTTAATCCCAGCACTCGGGGAGGCAGAGGCAGGTGGATCTCTGTGAGTTTGAGGCCAGTCTGGACTACCGAGTGAGTTCCAGGAAAGGCGCAAAGCTACACAAAGAAACCCTGTCTCGAAACCTCCCCCCCACCAAAAAAAAAAGGAAGAAAGAGAGATGGGAAATATGAAAGGGATTTATTGTCATTGTTGTTGTAGGGGTGATATGAAGAAAAGGAATTTATTGTTAGGGGCACACATGTCACAGCATGAGTGTAGAGGTCAAAGGACAAGACTGTGGAGCCGGTTCTCTCTTTCCAACTTTTTAATGTTCATGAGGTGAGGTATGGCAGAGCTCTGGGACAAGCTGAGTTTCCTAGAGAGCCTGAGGTAGATAGTGGCAGGAACTTCAGCAGAAACCATAGGTCTGGAGAGATGTAGTGGATTGATCTTAACAGAGAAGGTGGGGGGGGGGGGACATGCCCATTCTCCACTAGAGAAGCGACTCGCTTCCACACAGGTGCAGGTCAATCTGACCACAAAGACCAAGAGTCTGTGGTAGCAAGGACTGGGCTGTTGTGAAGCTTCTCTGCCTGTGAGCTGGGGACAAAGGGACCTGTTAACTTCTGAGGACAGAGATATCCATGCAGCCAACATAGGCACCAAGTTAGCCTATAGCTCCGGTGTCCTAGGGTGTAAGCTCCTCTCTGCAGAGCTAACGTCTCAGTTCTGAGAGGTGAGCCCTCGGAAGAGACCTACAAATTATACACACCAAAGAACACCAGGGGCAGAGGACAGACAACAAAACCAAATCAAACAAACCGTGATTTGAAAAGATGCTGACGCCCAATTCCCAAAGACACATAGGAAAACCAGTGTTGGGAAACCATGCCGTGCATTTAACCAGTGGGAGACTAAAGAACATCGGCTGTGGGGAGAGATGTTGTCCCACTGTATAAGTTTATAGTCCCCAGAGATTTAAAAAAAAATGATAAGTCAACAACAGAAAAAAGAGAGGAGGTCTAATTTTAAAATACTAGAAGCAAAAAATAATCATCAAAATTTTACGAGCCCAAATGAGTGGGAGAAAGACTGTACAAAGGGAGAAAGGAGGTGGGGAGGGAGCATGTGGTCAGAGCAGGTTCGTGTTCATGTGAATGGAAATATTGCTTATTTCATTAACACATACAATCAATATAGATTGGGTTTTTTTTAAAAAAAGGAGAAATTAATACATTGGAAGTTGGTAATGAAAATTGACCAATAAAGTAATAGACCTGTCAAGAGGTGGGAAATATGAAAGCGATTTATTATCACTGTTGGGGGTGGGTATGAAATAAAGGGATGTATTGTTGGAGGGTGTGCATAGGCCACAGCATGAGTGTACAGGTCAGAGAATGACTTGGTGGGGTCGGTTGTCTTCTTCCAACCTCCCAAGGGTTCTGGAGACCAAACTCAGGTCTTCGGGGCTGCCTGAAGCACCTTTACTGGCCAAACCATCTCACCAACCCAAAAGAAATAAGACTTTTGAGCATGGAGGCCAGGTAGAAAAGATGACGTGTACATCCACTGGAGACCCCAACTGTACAAAACAGAGAGATGATACAAGGCGGAGGTGGTGGCTGGGGGCAGCTATCTGCAGAGAAAGAGACCTCAGAAGAAATCGACTCTGTGACTCTTGACCTTGGACCTCAGTTTCCAGAACTCTGAGAGAGTGGATGTTTGTTTGAGCCTCAGCCTATGGTTGCTCACAACTAGGGAAACCTGCTGCCTGTCTAACCAGCTTCCTCTGGGTACTTCCCACTTCCGTCCCTCCTCTGCTCTTGGGCTACAATGTCCCGGGTTCACTGCTTCCCAAGCTGCGCTCACTCCTTCTCTGACCTCTGGAGCTCCAAGATCTAGTCCTGAGGACCCTGGAGGTAAGGTGTGAGCAGGATTATGTGTGTACAACGATGTACCCAGCTGTGCAGAGGGGCAAACTCCACTGTTTGGAGATGAAAGTGTCAGTTTTAGAATTTGCTTCAGATTTCTCTGGCACAGAGGAAAGATAACAGGCGCTGATGAAATAAGCCTACCAAACTCTTGATGTTTCTTGAATCTGAGGTAGAATGGAGTCACAAATACTGCAGCGTGAATCCTAATTGGTCTTAATAAAAACTGGAGCCAGATATCAGGGTGAATGCTAAAAGATCAGAGAAACAAAAGGAACAAGCCCCAGCCACCTCTCACCTCACCAACTCCTCAGCCTAAAGGGACTGAGCTCCTGTCTCCTCCTGCCTTATAGTCCTTTCTCCACCCAACCATATCACTTCCTGTCTCAAACCCCCAGTGCTGGGATTAAAGGTGTGTGCCTCCCAAGTACTGGGAGCAAAGGCATGAGATACCAAGTGCTGGGATTAAAGGCGTGTACCACCACTGCCTGGCCTCTATGGCTAACTAGTGGCTGACTTTGCCCTCTGAATCTTCAGGCAAGCTTTATTTGTTAGAGCATACAAAAAAATATCACCACAGAGTGCAGTACTGAGTACTTACTGTGTAGCTTAGGAGGACTTGGAACTTCTGATCCTCATACTGCCACCCCCCAATGCTGGGATGAATGCAACACCCCTTCTGGTTTGTTACACACTAGGGATTGAACTCAAGGCCTGAGGAGGGCTTATTCTCGATAAGCCCTGGGTCAACAGACTTCTATCCCCAGCTCCTGAGCAGCGCAGTTCTTAAAGTCTGGCATTCATGATAGGCTCTGTTCTGGGGTCAGTGGACCTGTTGTACCTAAGCTAAAGAATTATTTGATGTTCAGAACTTCAGTTAACACCCCATACACACTCACAGCGGATGCACGTTTAATTTGAATATAAATGTCAGCAAGACCAGTGGCTGATGGTGTTTTCAGGTCTATGTTCTTTCTGAGCATTCTGCTATTAGGAAAGGACTATTAAAACCAACAACAGCAGTGAAGATGTGTCTGCCCCGCCATTCTGTGACTGTCCCCTTCCTGAATTTTGGATGTCTGTTAGTGGGTATGGACAAAGTCAGGGTTATCACTTCTTGCTGGTTTGGGCCTGGGCCAGCACGTGTGGTCCCTTTAGACCTCCGGTAGCCCGTTCCCTTTCCCTCTGTACCCTCGGCCCTCCCCGTTCCCTGTGATTAGTGTGTGCGCGGCATGTCATTTTCCATCCTTCACTTCTAATCTCCGTCTTTGTATTTCAAGTTCATTTCCTACAGTTAGCATATAATTGAGTCTTGCTTTTTAATTAGAGCGCTGAAACCACTTACATTCGATGTCATTATTGACAGCGACGGGCTAGAGCCTCCGGTTTGCTCTTGGCTTGCCAGGCCGCCTGGATTTCTTTGTTCTTACTTTTCTCCTGGGTTGTTTCAGATGGAGTTTTTGGGGAGTCCATTTTATCTTAACTATTAGCTTATTGCTCATCTGTGCTTGTTTCTCGGGTTTTTTTTTTTTTTTTGAGGAGTTGGCTTTGTTTTTTTAATTATGTGTCTCTGAGTAGGGTGCATGCATGTGTGCCAGAGCCTGCAGAGTCCAGAGGCATCAAATCCCCTGGAGCTGGAATTGTGGGCAGTTGGGAACTGTCTGATGTGGGTGCTGGGGGCCAAGCGGTTCCCCCACTTAGCCACTGGGCCGTCTCTGCAGCTCTGACACAGTCTGTGTTCCCTGCTGTCATAGTCCACTACCCCCAGTATTTCCCACCTGCCGGTCAGAGGCACTCTTCTGTCTCCCTTGACTTCTGCGTGTTATTGACCCACAGTCCCTTGCTACTTTTGCTTTAAGCTCCTGTCATTTAATAAGGCTTTTTGATTTTTTTTTTTTTAAAGAAAAAAGAAACTATTTAACATCCAACATTACTTCCAGAAGTGATTTCTGGAATCGTCCACTTTCAGCCTGAAGGAGTTCTTTAAATATTTACTGAAATACAGGTGCACTCATGAAAATTCTTTCAGTGGTTTTTTTTTGGGGGGGGGGGTCGGGTGTCTAAAAGTATCTTACCTCTGCTTCTGAGAGCTTAGGTTTTGCTAAATATAACATTTTAGGCTGTGCTGCTCCCAGCCAGCACCTGGCTGGATGTGTCTGCAGGGACCCTTCTTCACCTCCCTGGGGTATAGGGGTCTCTCCCCTGGGGTCTCTGCATCCCACTGTAAAGGAGTCGAGACACTGGCATGGGACCCCACTAATTCTTTATATCTGCACCCACTATGGGTGGATATACAGGAGTTCACAAAGAACCAACAAACTAGACAAAGTATGAAACGAACGTACAGTGAAGGCTGTGATTGAGAAGTAGGTCACACAGTCCAATTTATCCTCGTCACAGACTTCAGCACCTGAGGCTGGTGTCCCCTAGTAGGTTGACACTAGCATCTGTCCTAGGTGGAGATAACTCCTTAGACCAGCGGATTTGTGCTTTTCTTCGGAACTGGAAACCTTGGGACCATTATTTCTCCAAAGGTTTTATCCACCATCTTTCTGCCGTCTCTCTCTTGAGCTCCAGGTACATATGTGTGATCCAGCAGCTCCAGGGTCTATCCATTACCCCGCCTACCTCCACCTGATGTGGTCACTGCTGTCTGCAGGTCGAGCTTGATGATCAGCCCAACAGTGAACTTTTCATCGGCGACATTACCATTATCACACCCCTGGGGTGGGTAATATTGACAGTCACTTTGATAGGATCTAGAATTACCTAGAACATAAACCTCTGAGTCTGTCTGTGAGGTTTTCTAGATTGGGTTATTTGAGGTAAGAAGACCCACGATAAATGTGGGTGACTCCATTCCCTGGGCTGGGGCCCTGGGCCTAGTGAAAAGGATAAAGGGAGCTGAGCATCATCAACCTTCATCCCTCACGGCCTCCTGACTGTGGACACAACATGACCAACTTCGTGTATGCTTCTGTCACCACAACGTCACCGCCATGGTGGACTGTACTCTCAAACTGTGAGCCGAGGGGTGTTTCATCACAGCCATGAGCAAAGTCACAACTACAGTATCTTCTCCTCTTGCCCTTCTGCCCACGCTTAAATGGTTTTACTGACTTTGTCGTCTCCATTGAAAATGCAGCATCCAATTCCACCATTCCTGCCTCTTCCGGATCTGTTTTCATGACTCGTGGATATAAGTCACCATCTCTGCTTCTTCGGCTGTCCTGTGATTTTTTTTTTTTTTTTTTTTAGGTATCCAGCATTCTCAGTGTGGTGGTCGCTCCTGGGCAAACTTCCCCATCTGCCTTAGAGAGTGATGACATCTGTTCCTGTAGGCCAGGTCGATCTGTTTTGAGATTTTTTTTTTTTGGGGGGGGGATCTTGGGATGGGTCTAGAGTAGTTTTCACTACACATCTGTCTTCCTTTGTGTTCTGTCCCCAGACCCCAGTACTCCGTGTGCTCTCCAGGTGCAACCTGATCGCCAGCCTGGTGCAAGTCCTGGGAATTGTTTCGTTCATACCTCACCTGCCAAAGGCAGGATGATGTCTACCCACCCTGCAGTGCAGAGCAGCATTATGTAGCGCCTCTGAGCCAACTCCTCCCCCTCTCTCCCACTCTGCCCACCTCAGCCTCTCTCACAGCCAGATCTCTCTCTGGCGTGGAAGACCAACCCACCCTGCTCACACTCCTCCCCAGTTGGGAGTGTGAAAACTGCCACCAGGAGAGTGAAGCTGACCACACACTCACTCTGCGGCTGCCTTCCTCTGTGGACTACTGCCTTTCTGCCCGGCCCCACCTGCTCCACATACTCTGTCCAGCTTGTTAGCTCTTTCTTGGGAAGAACAAAAAGAACCAGAGGGGTGGGCTGGGGAGAGTGAGGACCTGAGTTTGATTGCCAACACCTACGTCAAAAGCCATGCCCAACAGTGTGATCCTGTAACCGGGCACTGGGGACATGGCCCCTGGGCTCACTGGCCAGCTTAGGCAGTGGTGAACTCCAGAATCAATGACAGACCTTGTCTCAAGAAATAAGATGGGGAGTAACTGAGGAAGATACTTGACAAGAAGCACTAGCCTAAACACACACACACACACACACACGCACGCACGCGCACACACACACAAAACTAGGTGAGCTCCATACCAGTTGCTACTTTGTGTCATGGATGACTATAGGAACAATGTCACTTCCTTCACATCGTAACTTGAACGGTTCACATTCCCACTTCACTTGACTGCCATGGATCTCAACCCAGTACTTGCCAGTGCCTGACCCCAGGGAGACTGATTAGAATGAGGGAGAACCCCCCCCCCAGGTCTGAGAAGAGGGGTATGGCTGGATGTGGTCACCCTAGGAAGAAGAGCTGAGCTTTGTCCCAGAGGAGAGAGCACATGAGAGATTTGTGTGACATTAACCATTGGTAGGTTTTTTGTTTTTTATTTTGTATGAACCTACTCACTTCATGTCAAGGATGCAGAAAAGGAAAAGGCTGCATGTGGGAGCAAATGATGCTGCTTGAAGTGTGACAGCGTCCCACTAGATGACATCCCTGATACCCGTGCTTCTGGGGAGAGTGACTTTAGTCTGTTGCCAAGCAAGCATCCACCACAGCGATGTATGGGCTTGGGATTAAGAACTCCTTCCGGGGCTGGAGAGATGGCTCAGTGGTTAAGAGCACTAACTGCTCTTCTAGAGGATCTGGGTTCAATTCCCAGCACCCATATGGCAGCTCACAACTGTCTGTAACTCCAGTTCCAGGGTACCTGACACCCTCATGTAGTCATGTATGCAGGCAAAACATCAATGCACATAAAATAAAAAAAAAATAATTAATAATTAAAAAAAGAATTCCTTCTGTTGTTAGAACCTTATAAAGCAAGGCTTCTGGAAAGTTCTATTTGATTTAAGTTGGCTGTCTTAGACATTGGCCTATAAGCTGGCTCACTCTAAAGGCAGCTTGTGCAGTGGGCAGATCTCGGCCTGCCACACTTTGAGGCCTCCTCTCCAGCCAACGTCCCAACCGTAGACACCAGACAGAAACAGCTGGTCCACCTGCATGCTGGCTAGAGAAATTTCCTTTGCTTAAAGAAACAAACTATTCACACCAAGGAAACAAGATACCTAGAGGGGGAAACTGAAATTTAAAAAAAAATTAAAAAGCTTAAAGAGTTGAGAATGAGATACTTGGGAACCCTGAGGTACAAGGACTTGAGAAGACTTTCCTTACTGAAGCCTGTAAGGTAGACAATTGAGACAGGGTCTCTCCATCAGTAGATGGTGCAGATGCAACAGAATAAATAGTCTGAATCCCACAATGAGAGCTGGCAGACCAGGACCTCGAGCTGCCTGGAGCCTGGGGCCTGGTGCTAGAGGGACCTTCCACAGAGTTCCTGCTCTGGATTCCTGTGAGGCTCCACCCCTGTACTCTCCATAGTCCCTCCCAGCAGCCCTCCTCTCTGAAGCTCATGACAGCTCTTGCTATCTGTCTTCAGAGAAGCCTCGCCCAGAACAGAGCCGCTGCCCGTTCGGAAGGATGCAGTGCTCAGCGTGAACCAACAAACAGAATTAACTGCTGGTGGTTTTGGCAAAGTAAAGGGCCAGGCAGGCTTTGGCAGATGACTCAAAGTGGTCGTGAAAGGTCTGTCTGATTCATAGATGGGCTCTGGGTGGCCTGCTCAGTGTCTAACAGAGACTGATAACTCCCTGCCCTGCTCCCTTGGGAAATCAGATGTTGCGATCTTATCAGGCTGTGTTCCCTCAGACAACAGCCATCTGGGACCCAGGGCACTCCCTACCCCACCCCCGCTGCCTACAGGGAGGGCCTGTGGGATCCACCACTCACACCTGTTATGAGCCACGGGGATCCCTGTGTGGTCTGAGCAGTCACTCTGGGGAAGACCCAGCCTGAGGGGTCCCCAGTGCCAAGGAGCCTGTGCCTTTGTAAGACAAGGAAGACTCCCTCTCCTCTTCTACAAAAAGGATACAGCAAAAAGGCATTTGGCCACATTGGAGAGAGGACATTGCCAGGGATAGACAGCACCTTGGTCACCAACACCTTCATCTTGGACACCCAGCCTCCAGAACAGTGAGAATCAAATACCTATGGTTATTTGTTAATATATGGTTAATGTGTGGTTATTTGTTAATCTTCTTCTCGGCCCAAGAACCAAGGGTGGTATGGGGTCCAGGCAAGAGTCCTCATTACCAGAAAGGTCATGCTAGGCTCCAGAGGAGCCTGTGTGGATAGAGGATGACCTTCTTAAAGCAAGCTTTAGACACAGAAGTGCAGAGCCCAAGACCCCGGAGAGACCAGGTGGAGGACAATGTGTAGTGTACACATGTGTAGTGTGGGCATGTTTGTGTGTGTGTGTGTGTGCATGAGTGTGCATGTACGTGTTGTAAATATATATGGTATCTTATGTAGTATGGGATTTCTGCACATGGTATGTTTTACCTGTGTGTATACTGTGAGTGCATGTATATGGTGTGTGGTTAGTATATGTATTATGTGGTAGGTGAGTGTGTACGAGTGTCTATGTGCGTTGCACATGTGGTATGTAGAGGTATGAATGTATGTTTGTGTCTTGCATGGTGTGGGATGTGTGGGCATGGGTTTCTGTGTGTGGTGTGAATGTGTTTGGTGTCTGTGTGTGGTGTGGTGTGGGATGGGTGGTTCCAACCCTGGGCTTATCTCATGACAATTCTCTCTAAAGAAAAGCACGGCCCAGCCATGGTGTCTTCTCAGAGCCCAAAACTTGAGTAGGCACATACAGCCATCTCAGACATGGGACCCCCAAGGACTCTGCCCACACCACCTCCACTGTGCTGCCGCCCCTGGCTGAGGCTCTGAGACAGGATGGGGCTGGTTGTGTAGCAGCTTGGCCTCAGGACCCTGTCTCCAGCTCCCGTCTGTACTGTATCCCTGTGGGTGTGACAGGAGACAGAGCTGCTGGGCCTCCTCTCTGATTGAGACTCCTCCCTGTCAAGCCCCCGATTCCTGACAGGCAGGGGACCCTGAGAGACAACTGGGGGGCACTCTTGAGCACTGGGTACAAGCCGCCTTTGACTCATTTGCATAGATCTGCTTGGGTAGCGATTTAGTCTGTGCAAATTCATGCTTCTGACATTAGCAGTGTTAATTGCTACTGCAAGGGAATTTACGGCTAATGACGCCTCTTGTGTCAAAGAAAACATTCAGGGATTCCTAACACTTACGAATGCTCACCATCCTACCTCGGATTATGCAGGCTGAACTGCTACATGCAACAGAGGTGACCAGAGGACCCTCCCTCTACATTAGAGGGCATAGCAAACTCGGTCAGAGGTCAGGAAGGAGAGTCCAGGGATGGCCTTGGGCTAACACCGTGCCTTAGATGTTAGGGGAGGGACTAGGCACCATGTCCCAAGGGACAATGTCAGTGTGTAAGAGTTCACAAAAGCCAGACCTGGAGTCTGTCCAGCAGAGAATGTCTGGCCAAAATGTCCCACAAAGGCAGACTGTTCCTGACTGGTACCATCTGTATAAAGAATGCCTGAAGTCGAGAGAAAGGTCAACACTGGGAGTCATAGGCAAAAGACTTCATGAGAAGAAAAAGTCTCAACCTGTGAAGACACTGGGTCTCAATAATAACCGGGGAAATGTAAATTAATAGGACAGATGGCATTTCACATCCTCGGTCACTTAGGCCTCAGAGTCAGCGTCACCACGGGGAAGAGCATTGACAGACGAGCATGGGCATGTTCCAGGACAAGGAACTGAGAGAGACAGGACATCAATGCTCACACAGTACTTCTGTAATAGGCCCACACTGGAAACAGCCCAGATGCTCACAGCGGTGGGATGGACAGATGGAATAAGGCAGAATGTCACACAGGAAAACTACGCAGGTGTGAAAGCAATGACCCACAGCCACTCACCCAGGAGGACAGACCTCACAAACAAGGCCAAATTAGGGCACAGCCAGGAGTAGCTGGCTTCCTTCAATCTCCAAGCTGTACAACAAGATGGCATTTTGTTAAAGGACACACGCAAATGTGAGCGTCCTAAGAAATCAAACATGGCAGTGTCAGCCACAGAGTCAGGGGTTTATGTATTGTTAAATCCCTAGAATGCCACTTATTACGTAGCAAGACTCCAGAAGGATTTGATGAGAGAGTGAGTGACTGAGTGACTGAGTGACTGAGTGAATAAATGAGTGAGAGAGTGAGTGAGTGAATGAGTGAGTGAGTGAATGAGTGAGTGAATGAATGAGTGAGTGAATGAGTGGGTGAGTGAATGGGTGAGTGAATGAGTGAGTGAGTGAATGAGTGAGTGAGTGAATGGGTGAGTGAATGAGTGAGTGAGCGAATGAGTGAGTGAATGGGTGAGTGAGTGAATGAGTGAGTGAATGGGTGAATGAGTGAGTGAGTGAATGGGTGAATGAGTGAGTGAGTAAATGGGTGAGTGAATGAGTAAATAAGTGAGTAAGTGATTGGGTGAGTGAATGAGTGAGTGAGTGAATGAGTGAATGAATGAGTGAGTGAATGAGCAAATGGGTGAGTGAGAGAGTGAGTGAATGAGTGGGTGAATGAATGAGTGAGTGAATGAATGAGTGAGTGAATAAATGAGTGAGTGAATAAATGAGTACAAGTGAATGACTGACTGAGAGAGCCAGCGGCTCTTGGGCTCTGTCCGGCACCGTTTCCCGGTCTGGGAAGAGGCCGCGTGCTCCCGAACACGGACACATCTACCTCCTCCGTTGCCCGTTTCCCAACAAGGTAAAACCGTCTCCATCTCTGAATGAGTAAGAAACGGTGGTGGGGGAAAAGCTGCGGGAACACGGGGCGGGCGGATGCGAACTCTCCAGAACCAGGGAAGCAGAAGAGAATCACCGTGCGGTGCGGGACGGTGGGGAGGAGAGGGAGCCGTCCCTCCGTTTCCTCTTCTGACTGCCAAGGAGGCCAAGGAGCCGAGCTGGACGGTGCTCCGGTCCTCGGCAACGTGAAGAGCTTCGCGACTGCCAAAGGAGCTTGGCGAAGCCACCCGTGCGCACTGCCAGGTCCCACCAGGCCCCGCGGTGGCCAGGAGGAGCTCCGCCAGGCCATGCAGAAATGCCCCGCCAGAGCCAGCCTCCCTCAGGGATGCAGAGTTCCCTGATGACAATGATTACCAAGGAAGGGGACCGTGCCTGCAGCAGACAGGGCTGCGCGCAGAAAGAGGGAAGGCGATAGGAACACCCAACGGGGATGGACAGTCCCGTGACCTGTCCGTCAGCGTCCACCCACAAACGCACAAACATACACGTGGCATGTGCCAGACCATAGTGTGGAAGGTACTTGTACTGTGATGCATGACCACAGGGCTTAGAAACACAAGGGAGCGTCCAGGGTCCTCTGGGCCCCTCAAGGCGCAAGGTGGATGCCAACACAGGCATGGCCTCAGAGTGGCAGTGAGCAACTGAAGCTCCGGGCTGGGGACCGAGTGAGTGTCTGAAGCCACATTCACCCGGTGGTGGTGGTGGTGGCGGAGGCGCATGCCTTTAACCCTAGTACTCAGGAGGCAGAGCTAGGAAGATCTCTGTGAGTTCGAGGCCAGCCTGGTCTACACAGTGAGTTCCAGGAAACAGGTGCAAAGCTACACAGAGAAACCCTGTCTCAAAAAACCAAAAAAAAAAAAAAAAAAAAAAAAAAAAAGCCACATTCCCTGAAGTTTAGGGCCAGCCTCTCCTTTTATTTCTTCTTGATTTTATTCTTCTAGTCCGTCATTTTGAGTCCTGCCCCTTTCACTTCTTTCTCTAACGCTGGTGGAGAAGCAGTCCTGAGTCACTGAGAGGGTGTGCCAACAGCTTGAAAGCATTTGTCTGTTTTTGTTTTTCCTTGACCTTGGATTTGTGTTTCTCCTGCCTCTGCCTCTCCAGTGATGATGATGTAGGTGTGCACCACTACATCCATCAAAGAAGCCGATCTTTTAGAGAACTGCATTAATTTATCTCGTGTATTCACAGGCACGTGTGCCAGGCTGTGCATGTGGCGGCTTGCAGGAGTCGGTTTTCTTCTTCCGCCATGTGGGTCCCGGGGTGACGCTCAAGTTGTCGGGCTGCAGGCCTCTTTACCCACTAAGCCAGGTCACTGCCCACCCCCTTAAAAAATTAAATTCTTTTCTTTTATTCCTCTTCTTTGAGACAGGGTTTCTCTGTGTAGTTTTGGTTCCTGTCCTGGATCTCACTCTGTAGACCAGGCTGGCCTCGAACTCACAGAGATCCGCCTGGCTCTGCCTCCCGAGTGCTGGGATTAAAGGTGTGCACCACCATGCTCCACCATAAAAAAAGCCAATCTAAATCTAAAAGCTTTGGTGTTTTTGATCCCAGGTTCCTCTATGGGGTGTGTGTGTGTGTGTGTGTGTGTGTGTGTGTGTGTGTGTGTGTGTATGTGATGTATTTGTATATGTGTGGTATGTGTGTGTGAGTGTGGTGTGTGTGATGTGTGTGAGGTGTGTATGTGTACGGTGTATGTGTGTAGTGTATGTGTGTATGTGTGTGTGGTGTATTTGTGTATGTATGGTATGTGTGTGTGAGTGTGGTGTGTGTGATGTGTATGTGTACGGTGTATGTGTGTAGTGTATGTGTGTGTGTGTGGTGTGTGCAATTGCACGTTTGTGTGTGTACATATATACAACCTGTTCTATGTATTTACACACATATGTGTACACATGTCTGCTTTCTTAGAAACAAGCCTGTGTCTTCATGTCTTCAGAGGCATCCTTGACCTTCTGACTCGCCACCTGACCCACCATGTCACACACAGAGCAAGACATTCAGGTCCAATGAGTGTGGCTTTCCACCCTCACACTCTAGCTGGACCTTGTGGCTCAGGAAGCCAGCCAGGAGCCCCAGAGAGGCCTCACCCAGACAGGAAGCTGTCTGGAAACCTGAACTCTACCTGCACGCTGTCCGGCAATAGAGTCCCCTTGTACCAAGCACATCTGTACTGCCAGGGTTCCTGGGCAGCGGCCCAGAGGAGAGGTCCAATCCCAGCCACGTGGCGGTAATTCTTAGCCAGCAACTATGAGCATTGCACAAGACCAGAAACCGGAGGGATACGTGCCCCACCAGGGCGAGGTGGGGTCGGGGAGGTGAGGAAGGATTAATCCAGTAGACACAGCTTGAGAGGCCTATGCAGAGCCAACCCCCACTGCTCTGTAGACCAGGGCTTGCAAGGATCCATCCAGACAAAGGCCCAACACACATGAATATTGTAATAGGTCACCTGACCCCTGCCATTGAGTGGCTGCTGTCTGTTTACTGCCCAGCAGGGTACAGAGCAGTCTAAACTGTTCTGACCCCTGGCGTTTGACACCAGAGCTCACTTGCTAAATGTGGATGGTGCTGACACCTGCCTTGGGCTGCAATGCATGTAGTCTCTGACAACTCAGGGCCAGTACTGGGTGTGCCCGTCCTCGGCCTCACCTCCTCCATTCAGGGCAGCTATGAGAGGTACAGTCAAACCCCAGAGGGTTCCGGGACCCAGCCAGTCAAGCCAGAGGTTGACCTGCCAAGTGTCTTTCTGTCAGTGTGACTGGACTATACAGGGATTGGCTGAGGAGCCCTGTGTCACAAGATAGCTGAGTAACTCAGTCAGTCGCTTCCACAGCTAGCTCCTTGGTCTTTCCATCAGATGTATATTGGTTCTGCTGCACACGGAAGCTGAAGAGGTCCCCTCACGTCACCTGTTAGCACACTCCAAGCCTGGATTGCAACCGTGGAAGAAGTGAGCCCTGCCCCCCACTGTGAGCAAAGCCTCCTCCAAAATCCTCATTCTTCAGCATGTACATCAAAGGATGAGTGGCTGGGCACACTTGCTCACAGCCTCCCTCGCCCTGGGAAGGACTCACCTCACAGCTCTCATAAAAACACAGAACAAGAAAAATGCCATGCCACTTGTCTCTCCAAGTCTGACTAATGTTTAGTATGTCTTTATTCTCTGAGCATTGATTTAAAGTTTTGTAAAGTGCTCTTTTTTTTGTTTTGTTTTGTTTTTGTTTTCCGAGACAGGGTTTCTCTATGTAGCTTTGCGCCTTTCCTGGAACTCACTTTGGAGACCAGGCTGGCCTCGAACTCACAGAGATCCTCCTGCCTCTGCCTCCCGAGTGCTGGGATTAAAGGCGTGCGCCGCCGCCACCACCACCCGGCGTAAAGTGCTCTTATTCTATTTGAGAAGTTGTTTTTTAACTTTTAAAATATACACTTAGTTTAAACTCTCAAGTATCTGTTTTGTTCCTGAATAATAATAATTTTTAAAAAACCCTGAAGAACATTTTGGAATCTTTTTTTAAAAAATCTGTAGAAGTCACTAGATGGGGGTATCTTGGCTTGGAACTACCTGCTTGGCTAGCATTATCAGTTGATAGTTTAGCTGGGTATAGAGAGAGAGGCTAATGTGCTCTATCTCTCTGCTTGTATTAGTACAAATATAACTGTATTGTCTCATTACTGTGATACAAGACCTGACAGATACAATTGAAGGGAGGAAGGGCTTATTTGGCTCACAGTTTCAGAAATATTAGACTGTCACTGCATGGGAAGCCACAGTGGTCCATGGTGGTGGGAGTGTGTGGCGCATCCCATTCACATCTTAGTAGACCAGGGAGCAAAGAGCTCAGTTCTAAAGCCAAGCCAGGATGCAATCCTAAATCACACCCCAGTGACCCAGACACACTTCCTACCACAAAGGTTTTGCTATCTCCCAAAAACAGTGTCACCTGGCGGAGAACACATATTCGAACACATGAGCCTGTTGGGGACATTTCACTTTGTTTGTGGTTTGGTTTTTCAAGACAGGGTTTTCTCTTGTAGCCCTGGCTGTCCTGGAACTCACTCTGTAGACCAGGCTGGCCTCGAACTCAGAGATCCTCCTGCCTTTGCCTCCTGAGTGCTGGAATTAAAGATGTGCGCCACCAGGCCCAGCTGGACATTTCACTTTCAGTCCATAAAATACAGTATGTGTCTGCCTTGTGACTGAATGATTAATGGTGATTGTACTTCAGCAGAAATCCTCTTCCACTGCAGAGATGCTATGTATATGGCCTGGGTATATGTGCTTGTATGCATGCTGGCATGTGTGTGGGCACACGAGTGTGGGTGTACATGTTGATGCTAGGTACCTTCGATTCCTCTCCACCTTATTGTTTGAGAGAGGGTCTCTCGCTGAACTTGAAGCGCCTTAATTAGGCTAGGCCGGCTAATCAGTGAGCTTCAGGGAGCCGTCTGTCTCCACTACCCTACACACTGGGGTTGCAGATGTGTGCCACCAAGCCTGGCTCTTTATATGGGTCCTGGAATCTGAACTCAGGTCTTGGAGTTTACCAACAGAGCCATCCACTCAGCCCTGATTTGTATGGGAATCGTTTTTATTTCAAATTCCATCCCAAGAAAAATGAGATCATTGAATTCAATCTAAGCCTTCATTAATGAGATAGTTAGCATCACCACCCTCTGACCCCACTTCGACAGGTACATACAGGCACAGAAAGATCACCATCCGATGGCCAGGCCTCCCCACGGGTGTGTGCAACCAGGGTGAGGGGGTGGGGAGCTGGAGGGGGAGGGGGGAGGGAGGGTGGGGGGATGGGGCTTCTGTGTTACAATTGACTGGCATCTCTGGAGACCAGTGTGATCATGGAAGTCAGAGGACATGCGGATAATAACATGGTCACGTGGAGGCTGGCTATAGGTCTTCCAAAGTCTCCAGGCACCATTCAGATGTTCAGAGCTGGCAACCCACAGCACCTCCAAAGCTCACCATGCACTCCCTCCGGATACCGCGGTACTCATACCCCACGCAGCCTTGAGAGAAACAAGAATGGAAAGCCAGGGCAGCAAAGACATGGAAGAAACCCTTCCGAGGAGGCAGTTAAGAAAGCTACTCCGAAAATGAAAAAGGAAGTGCCCTGGGCATGCAGAGGAAAGCAGAGTGTGGGGTGTGGGGAATGGCCACCCCCTTGTTCCCAATGACAACTGTGTGTCCTTTATTCCTCCTGGGCCCTTAGCCTTAACCACGCCCCCTCCCCTCCCCCCCACCCACCCCCTACCCCCGTTAGAGGTTATGGTACAAACACAAGGGATCAGATGCCAACTGCCTGTGGCCTTGTGTTTCCGTTGTCTTTTGGCTGCTTCATCACTTTCCAGCTTCAAAATTTCATGGAACCAGTGCTGCACAGAAACAGCCCAACAATGGCTTCTTCCCCACCCAGCCCCACAGATTCCAGGATTCCCCTACTCCACCTCCAGCAAGTCCAGGCACATCGACCTACTCCACTTTTAAGGTTGTGTTCAATCCTAGGTCAGTCTGAGGCCATGCAGGGACACCCCCCGCCCCCCCCCCCCCCCGGGCTCTGGGGATGAACAGACCAAGCAAGTTGGTACCCATCAGTGGGCGGCAAACCAGCAGGGGGCCGTCAATCTTGGCTTGGCTTTTTTAGGCAGCCTCAGAAAGCCAGAGAAGGTAGCTGAAATAATTCCCTCTTAGAAGCTGCACTGTGGAGAGCCCCGTCTTCACTCAGCAATCAGCCAGGCAAAGTGCCCCTTGCCGAGGAACCTCGCCCCCAATGCGCGATTGCTAATTTGCCAGAAAGCTCCAACTGTACTTGAATGTTTTCCCTCTAATTTAGGCTGATCACAATTGGAGCAGGTGCAACCCCAGCAGGCAGCTCAAGCAATCAGGCAGGCTGGCGGCCGCACTCACAGGTCCCCTGCCTTCTGGGGACAGTGTGAGCCAGTGTACACACTGTGACTACCCCATCACCACCTCCACCCAGCACGCCCACACGCCACGAGCCACAGAAGACCATCTCCCCTGCCCACCCAAGCTCAGACCTAGAGTATGTGAATGCTACCACTGGACACTGAGACACACTGAGCCCTGTGGGGGCCATGGCTGCTGCCCAGCCCCTACTCTGGCACAGGAGAGCCATGAGCCCACCAGATACCACTGGGCAGCCCCCCCCCCCCAGTCATCTCCGTAGGAGAACAGGCCAAGCTGGAAGAGCAGTGATGACCTGAAACCAGACGGGGCCAGAGCCATATGCAACAGTGGCTTCTCTCAGTGTCACACCCACCCTGCATTTAACCTTCTGACACTGCCCAAATTTCAGGGACCACCGCCCTCAGCACCAGCTGCCAGGGGAGCCTTCTGCGGTGCCCCATCCCCCTGGGACCTTTCTACTTGCTCTTCATCTATGCGATGCCTGCCCCACCTCTTCCCCAAGAGTATTCTAGACAGGGTCCCCATTTCCACAAATCTGAGCAAAAAAATGGCTTGGTGGGGATGGGGGGGGGGGTCATGACAGACACCTGAAGGCCAGTGGTCTCACGGTCCAGTGAACTTACTGCCCCAAGACACCAGATAAAGCCCTTAGATATATCTTCCCAGGGGTAACCCCCAAATCAAAAACCTCCCTGCTAGCTCCTGCACAACTTGCCTTGGTTTATACTGGGCACTCAACACCCAAAAACCCCCAGGGAGGCCGCTTCCCCTCAAGACCAAGTGTCTGGACATCAGAGCCTGTCCATAGATACATGCAATAAACACACACATACACACAGCACATACTGAAGATAGACACTCATTAAACACAGCATATACATGAGGAGGTATACACCATTCACACACACACACACACAAGACATACATAGGATAAACAAGCACACAGCACACACATGCAGATACACACACCATTGGAATCTGCTTCCCAAGCTATGTCCCCTCCTCCTCCTCCATCTCCACCCATTTATGTCTGCCACCACCCAGACTGTATAGGGCACTTGTCACCTCTTACAGTCTCTTGTGTGTGTGTGTGTGTGTGTGTGTGTGTGTGTGTGTGTGTGTGTGTGCCTAAGCATTTTGGCTATCTCTCTGTCAATGATGGCGATGTGGAAAAATAAATGATGACAGCAATTATGGTGGATGATGGGGAGGACAACGATGGGTAAGGAGATGATGGGGATGATGGTGGGAATAGTGTGAACTAGGGAAACCATGGCTGGGATGAGGGGGACAACAGTCATGTTGGCAGTGGTACTGATGGTAACAACAGTGACGATGGTGATGGTAACAACCATGATGACTGCGATGATGAGGCCAATTGAAAGACAACGATGGTAATGATGGTGATGGTGGTGATGAAAATGCCAATGTGAGGGTGATGGCAGTGGTGGCTGATGATGGTGGTGGTGGCATGGTGTAGGTGTTGATGCTGACATGAGGAGGAGGAGGATGGTGATGGTGTTGGTCATGGAGACAGAGATAGTAACAATAGAGTAGATGGTGATGATGCCACAGTTGACGATGACTTACTCTGAGGCATGGTCTAAGTGTGGGGAATGTTTTGCCTCTTTGCTGCTCATGGCAACGGTCTCCTGTGCTAGGAATCATTAGCCTGTCCTACAGGAGGAGGTGGAGCCAAGAGATCTCTGGTCCCCATCAGGCTCTCTCAGCTTACACAGCTCACACATACAGGAACCGACACATGAACCAGTACAGGCAATGGTTTTCTTGGGAGGAGATGAAGGGCCAGGGGATAAAAAGGGGCAACCCATGGCTGAAGCTACCAAGGGCCTGCCTGCTTCAAGAACACACTCTATGTCCCTCTGAGGCACATGGGTGTCCTCTGTACCCAGGGGCTGCTGAGGAGGCTCTGCCAGGAGCAGAAATGAGCTTAAGGGTGAACAAAACAATCATGGGCCTCTTTCTGGGCAGCAGCTGGCCTCTGGCAAGGCTGACAGGGCCACTCCTGGCTCTGGGTCATCAGTCTCAAAGGGCACATAGGACACAAGCTGAAGGGAGCATGGTGGAGCATGGTGGAGCCTCCTGCATGGTCAGGGGGATTAGGTTCCAAAACCCCTATAGACTAGGGGCAGGGTGGATCAAGAGCAGAGTGCAGAAGTCAGGTATGGTAGCACATGCCTTTAATCCCTGCTCTTGAGAGTCAGAGGCAGGAGGATCTCTGTGAGTTAAACCCCAGCCTGGTCTACATAGTGAGTTCCAGGACAGCTAGAGCTACATAGTAGGGAGACCTTGTCTCAATCCAAAATAATCAAACAAAGAAGGAGCAGAGTACAGGAAGGCCCCAGGAAAAAGCAACCACAGCCTTACAGGCATGCAGAGGCACCCCAAAATCCTGGCGACTCACATAGTGAGCACCCCTCTGCCAAATGCCCTCTTCCAAGTCCGGTAGCGCTTCCCTTCCGGAGTTGTGGTTAACATTAAGTGCAGTGATGCATTCCTGTAGCCAGCGCAGACTGAAGCAGGGAGTCAACCACGGCCACCTTCCCTCCTGTCTCCACTCAGAGGACCCAGGAGCTGCAGATGCACCCCATGAAACCCAGGTTACAAAACCTCTCTGCCCAGAGCTGTGAATGCCAGTGCCATGGTGGCAAAACAAATGCACTTCTGCCCACAGGGAGCACACATACCCCAGCACAGGCACACACACAGGCGTGCACGCTATCCCTAAACATGTTGCTGCATCAACACTTACACACATACACCCTGCATACATGCATACACTTGTGGGCCTGTGTTCACATATGCCTACACATTGTATGCAGTGCTTCGGAAATCTACATATGAATACACACACACACACACACACACACACACACACACACACACACACACGCTGTAGATGCTCAGGACCCCAGGCACAGGTAGACACAAAGGCCTGGTCTCATCTCCTGCTGTGAGAACTATGACAACCCTGCTGAGCAGCAGTCTGTGTCTTGACAAGCTGGCCTCAGTTCACCATACCAGATGACTTCCATTTTTCTGTGCGGAGACACCTTCCCACCCTACCCCCGACTTTTATCCACAGTCTGCAGCCTGTGTGGTGGGTGTGTGCATGTGCCTGTGTCTACTGTACCAACTCAACCCTGCTCCTGTCTGTCTGCCACCAGCAAGAAGCGGAGGCAGGGCACAGTAGGGGACCCGTGGGGACGAGGTCCCACTTACAGCACTATCATGGGCCTTGGATTGAGGGCCTCTACACTTGCAGGGACATGGGATCTAAGAACATGTGTAAGTCAGCAAAGGAAAGACATAGAGGTCATGTCGTACTCTCACTGGTGGGTCCCTGGAACTTCCCACCGCCAGTCTGTGTCCCCCTCCATCCTTGGCCTCCTGATCATTATTATCCGGCTGAATGCCGCCTATCCCCTCAACAGCCCTGTCACTGAGGATTGGAGTCCCCAGGAAAGATACGGAGAAACTGAAGCCCAAAGCAGTGGGCAATTTGGCCTGGTGCCAGCCGGAGGGAGGCGGGGAATGAATGAGGTCACTGCTCCTCAAACCCGAGTTATTCTTGTCTTGTTGGTGTCACGGTGACATTCAATGCACACGTTTGAGTCACAGCGTGGGCACCAAAGAGCTTTTGCTGGTGGTGGGGAGGGCCCCTTTCCCCGGTGGGGTCGTGACCTGACCTAGGAAGGGTGACCAAGAGGAACGAAGCTGCTTCACCCCTTGTTTCACCCCATCCTACTTTGTCATCCACCCGAGTCCTCCCCCACATCCTCCCCCACATCCTCCCGCTCTTCCCTCCCAGCAGGCCAGTGGCCCACCTTTGTGAGTCAACCTTAGCACAGCTGAGGCGGCTTGGGCGATGAGTCCTGGGGGAGGAGAAGAGCCAGCAGCAGCTCTGGGCCCGGAACTGGGTAGAAGGCGCCCCCTGTCGGCCATGTGAAATCCAGCAGCAGCCTTGGTGGTACTGGGAGCCAGGTCTCAGCACTACAGGACTTCAGGGCCCTTCCTAATCTCCAGGGTGGTGCTGTTTAGGGGGTGGTGGGGTGGAAAATGAAGTTTGTTCTTTCCACACCCAGATCCCGGTTGCTGCCTAAGCTTTGCGTCTTGGGCTGTCTGAGGGCAAGATGCTCATCTTTTAGCCCTGCTTGTCAAAGGGCAGTTAGTTCTACTTACAGGAGCCAACAGCCTCATGAGACAAGAGCCTTGTTCCTTCCTCACTGCCACGCTTCCTCCTGTGGGCACTAAGCCTTTTAGAAGGTGGCCAGCTGGTCATCCAGGGCCCACAGCCTAACCCTAACCCCAGCCCCGGGGACTCCACACACCCCAACATAGCATCCTGGCTGAGCTAGCTGCTGTGGATCTAAGCTCCAGCTGGACTAGATGCTCTGCCCAGCAGATTCGCCCCTGCTCAGCCTGGCTAGGCCATGCCAGACTCATCCATGGCCTGGCCTCTGACGCCCTTCCTATGCCCTCTAGCTCACCTCACATGCAGACTGGAGGCCTAGCAGCTCTATCTGTCACCCGCTCCAGAGACAGGACAGAGGGCCCTGTGCCCTGGAAGTCGGTGGCCTCTGCAAAATTATTAACCTAGAGATAAGAACATTTGTGCTGCATTTTTAAATGCTGGAATCCAGTCTTCCTGGTGTTTCTGTGACTTTTATTTTTTAAGATTTATTTATTCATGTATTTTATGTATGTGAGTGCTCTTTCTTCATGCACACACCAGAAGAGGGAGTCAGTTCCCATTACAGATGGTTGAGAGCCACCACGTGACTGCTGGGAATTGAATTCAGGACCTCTGGAAGAGCAGTCAAGTGCTCTTAACAGCTGAGCCATCTCTCCAGCCTCCTCTGTCACTTCTCAATGCGAAGTAAATGCTGTCCCTTTGACACAAAATGAAGACTCCTCTCATGCCAAGCTTCTTCCTCCTGACAGTGACCTTGTGACCTGCTCAAGGTCACCACCTCTAAAGGCATGACCCCAGGCCCAAGCGTGCTGATTGGGGGTCCTGGAAACCTGATGAGATCAGGAGGAAGGGGGGCTTCTCTTGACAGCAGCCACCCAGTGCAGTTGGCTCTGGCCCCAGGTATCATGGTGCCAGCTCCACCCATGACCCTCGCTCCCCTCTTCTACAGAGAGGAACAACAGTGCCAATTTCCCAGTCAGAGTTCCATGCCCAGCAGGCATTAGAGCCACCCAGGGACTTTGTGCCAACCCAGGGCACCATCCTCCTGCAGTTGGGGGAGTCCTTCTGACTCCTAGGATAATGTCACTAATGTCACTAGTGCGAGGCTAGCTCCAAGGGCCCCAGAGACAGGTCACTGAGAAGGTCGGCCATGGGTGAGGTCACTTTGGGTACCCTGGGTTAAAGTGAGCCAGTGAGCTCCTCCTGTCGCTAACCCAAATGTCACCCGGTGATTATACACCTGATTCCTGAGCCAGACAGGAGGTTGGAGACCCAGCTCTCCCCTGGGGGACATGTCCTAAGTCAGGCCTTTCTCTAACATTGGCCTTCAGAGTCCCCCAGAACAAGGAACAAACCCTTCCCACCTTCCACAACGCTATCTCTTCTCACACGCAGATCACCCTCCCTTCACCCAGACGTGTCCCCAGGACTGTTTTCTCGAAGTCACCTGGACTACCCCATAAAATAAGCGTGTCCTTCCACCAATTCACACTCAAGGGTGAGTAGCTGTGATGAGATCTGCCAAGTAACCCAAAGTCCCCTCTGATAGGTAGAGAATTGAAATGAGTGAGAACCCAAACCCTTAGGCTGAAACATTGGCTACGCCTGAGAGACCCACGTGGAAAGACCCTCCAGACCACAGCCAAATGGGAGGAGGGGTCCTGTCTGCAGCTTCAAGGCTTCCTTGGTGAAGCTAATGTTCAACTAGAGCTAAAAAAAAACTGCCAAGCCAGGGGTGCAGGTTGTGGGGGACAGGGACAACATGGGAAGGAGATGGTGGCTGGGGAGGCTGTGAGGTAGTGGCTGAACATGACCTCGTGCGCTGACTGCCTCCTTATTTGTCCATTCACCCTGTAGCGTTTGCAGAGTCCCTGTTCAGCGCCAGGCTGTTGGAAGTCCTGGAGAAGATTAGGCAGAAAATTAGGCAGATCTAGTCCCTGCCTGGGAGGAACGACGCTTTCCTAGGAAGGGGCTGGCAGGCAAAAATGCTTCTGCACACAACCCTAAGAACACGAGCTATGAAGACAGCCTTCCTCACATGGGGGCCTTCCAGTGAAGGGAGCAGGAGGAGGGGGATCTGTCCTGCAGAGGACTGGGTAGGTTGGGGTGGCAGAGCCTGTGGCCAGCTGAGGGCAGGGAAGACAAAGAACCCAATTTCATTGGCCCTGAAGATCCACTCACAGGCTCCCTCCTCCCCAGATGAGATGGGAACATGGAGGTGTTGGGCATGGAAGGCCTCATCCTACTCAGACTTGGGGAGGGAGACAAAATGTTTCCTTTTGGGTCCCTGGGAGTCTTGGAAAGGGGCCTCTCACGGAAGAAAGGTTGGCCTGGTTCATCCCTGGGTTCCACCGGTAAAGGTATGGTGTATGCTCGGTAGAGCACACAGCCCCCAGAGTGATGAGGTATTGGACGCCAACTGTGGGCTTCCAGAATGGGGCCCTCAGCCATCTCTGAGGTCACAAGCAGGCTCCTCAAGTCAGAGCCAGGCCCATGTTGCAGATGTGAAAACTGAGACCAAAGGCCTGGGCCGCCAACCTGCGACTTGATCCCATAAGGACAACACAGGCCCCAGCATCCCCACAGAGACCAGCTGCTTCTCATCCTCATCCTCATGGCCAGTCCCCTTCTGCTGCAGGAGATCCTGCCTCTCCTCCCAAAAGCCAACTACACAGACTTCTCCCACTGCCACAGCCCCCGGAGACAGAGTCACAGACAAAGAGCCTGGGTGTCTCTTCAAGGAGCCGCTGGCCAAGAGGCCCACTGCCACCCATGAGGTACAAAGCCCTGTAATGGGAGGCCATAGCAGCAAGTGTGCTGGCTACAGCTGCCTCAGGCCAGGAGCTGACATGGGACCACTCCTGGTGGCTTCCATCTCCAGGATCCTCTCAGAGACCGACCGCTAGGCAGAGAGTCGGGCTCCCAAGCTTGTACCCCTTATCCCCTGAGAGGCTCACTCCAAGGGCCTCCCCAAGCTGGCTGCATACTGACTCAGGCCCCCTCTCCTTGTGGCCACTATATCTCACCTACAGAACCCAGACCTGCCACCTCATGATAGAGTCCTCAGGATTTCTTTCCAGTGTCTGACCGAGGTCACCTGGCTGTCCCTAAGCTCAAAGAAAAGAAGACCCAGCCTGAGAGAGAGACTAGCCCCCCCCAAGAGACCCTAGGGAGCCCCTCCTGGTCACCCTCAGGCCCATGCAAAGGACATGGCCCAGATTATGTGGTGGTTGGTGTCTTAGTCAGGGTTTCCTATTGCTACATTAAAACACCATGACGAAAAAGCAAGTTGGGAAGGAAAGGGTTTCTTCAGCTCACACTTTCACATTATAGTCCATCACTGAAGGGAGTCAAGACAGGGACTCAAGCAGGGCAGGAACCTGGAGGCAGGAGCTGATGCAGAGGCCATGGAGGGGTGCTGCTTATTGACTTGCTCACCATGGCTTGCTCAGTCTGCTTTCTCATAGAACCCAGGACCACCAGCCCAGGGATGGCCCCACCCACCATGGGCTGGGCCCTCCCGAATTGAGCACTAAATGAGAAAATGCCTTACAGCTGGCTCTCAAGGAGGCATTTCCTCAGCTGAGGCTCCTTCCTCTCTGATGACTCCAGCTTGTGTCAAGTTGACACACAAAACCAGCCAGTGCAGAGGGAGAGAAACTGCAAGCCTGGATGCCCGTCATCCCACTAGACCCAAGAGCTCTAGGGTGACCAGCAGCAGCAGCCAGCTGGAGAATGGAGACTGCCCTACCTAGCGTGTTTGTGTTACCACAGAAGCTGGCTACAAGCAGTCTTTGGCTACCCCCAACATGTGTGAGGGCAGTCCTGCAGTTCAGCAGACCCGGGTGACTCTCACCGAAGGGCAGGCCCGGAGCAGTGTGGATGCGAAGAGTGGAGAAGGCAAATTCACAGCCACGGGACATGGTGTAAGTTCCCCGACAGCCTTGGGGCTGAGCTTCCCGTGTCTTCTTGGTGTCCAGAAGGGCCAGTGTCTCCCCATCTGTGCTGGTGGGTTTTTGTCCACTTAACACACTCTCGAGTCATCTGGGAAGAGGGAATCTTGTTCCAATTTTAGTATATGTGCCGCCAAGGCGATCACAAGGGACCAGCTGAGAAAACACCTCCATCAGCTGGCCTGTAGGGCATTTTCTTGGTTAATGATTGATGTAAGGGCCCAGTCTACTGTGGGTGCGATCACCCTGGGCTGGTGGTCCTGGGTTCTATAAGAAAGCAGGCCGAGCAATCCATGGGGAGCAAGCCAGCAGGCAGCACTCCTCCATGGCCTCTGCATCAGCTCCTGCCTCTGGGTTTCTGTTTTGACTTCCCTTCATGAAAGGTCACAGCTGTAAACTGAAATCAACCCTCTCCTCCACCAGCAAATGAAACCTACTTAGGACAGTCCCCCCAAAGGTGGCCTTGTCCAGTCTGGTTCAAGTGGTATGATAGGCACAGAGGATGTGTGGCTGTGGTAGCTGTGACGCCATATGCCATTCACCCTCACCTCCCTAGGACCATGACTGCTGCCCTACAGGGAAGGCAAGGCTCTGAATAGGCAAGTGCAGCAGCAGCAACAGCTTGGCTCCACTCCTTTCCCAGTGCTGCCTCCCTGTCAACTCTGTTCCTCCCTCCTCATAGAACAATGCGGAACCCAGGCATGCTCGCTCCATTCTTACCACCTGCAAAACTCCAAGGACATCCATTCTCATCCTGCATGAAAAGTTGGGACCCTGCGTCCCTGCTCTGCATTTCTTGGTCAAACCAAGCCTCCAGCCACCACCTCAGGCATCCTTGACTCCCAAGAACCTTTGGGAATCTGACCACAAGGACCCTCGCTTGACTCAGTTTCCCATCGCCTGCCAAGAGGCCTGCACGGAGAAGGCTGAGGTTTGGTAAGGGTGTGCCTTCCTGCCTCACTCCCTTCCTTTTGATCAGGTAGCCCAGGCTAGCTTCCAATTCTCTACGTGGCAGAGGATGACCTTGACTTCTGACCTTCCTGCTTTTCTCCCAAAAGATTACAGGCATGTACTAGCAGTCTGGGTTTATGAGACACTGGGGATGAAACCAGGGCCTCATGTATGCTAGCTAGACAAGCACTCTACCAACTAAGCCACATCCTTAGCCCTAGTGCCAACTAATATAAGCCCCTCCCACTTCCCCTTATCTTCCTCTGAAGACGTACCCAGAAACCATGCACACTCTGGGGACTCCCAAATGACCCCCTCCAACCCAGTCCTTCAGCTCTGCCTCCCTTCCAGGGCTCAGGACCAGCCAAAGCCACCTTTTCACTCGGCCTTATGGTGGGAATGTGGGGGAGTGGCAGGGACCCTGAATACTGTTTGAGGTCATGCTTTCTTCCTGGAAAGACCGGAAGCCTGATCCCTAATGGCAGAGTGCCTGTCCCCCCTGGGAAGCTCTCTCACATTTCCTGGTTCCCGGAACAAGTGTTAGGGCCAGAAGGTGGCAGTATCCTGGGCTAATGCCCTGAGCTCATTAACAGGTGACTCATGGATGGCCACTAAACAGGGGTCATCTGTGGGCGTGCACTGTGGGTTACCATAGAAACAGAAACACACGCTTTCGCACATCCGAGTGCAGCTCAGCCCTTGGGAATCAGAAGTGGGTGGCCCCTTGCTGACGGCCTCAAGCAGTCAGCTCTGCAAAGGATTATGAGGCTGGGAAACAGGCTGGGCTGCTTTCCTGGTTTGTTGACTTTTTTTTTTAAAGTGCATCACCCATCATTCATTTCAATTTACTGAATAAATCATGAAATTTTCTCACCAAGAATGAAGGAACTGGGGCTGGAAAGGTGCCTCCGTGGTTAAAAGCACTCGCTGCTCTTCCAGAAGACCCGGGTTCGATTTCCAGGACTCACACAGCAGCTTACGGCCACCTGCAACTCCAGTTCCAGAGGATCCAACACCCCGTTTTGGCCTCTGCCAGTCCCAAGTACATGTGTGATGCCGGTAAAATACCCAAACACATAAAATGATAAAATAATCATTTTCCTTTTAGAGAATAGCGAAACTCAGAACCTTTTGCTTCATGAACCACTGTGTGTGTGCTCACGGTTTGGCCTGCTGAAGGCTGGACCATGGCCCAGCCTGCTGCCCTCCAGCCTAGACATTTCTAGGTCTCAGTTTCTCCACCATTAAAGTGTGTTGATATCTGCCCTCTGACAGCCGGGGCTTCCTGGGGAGGACAGGCACAATAGTGTATGCACAACCCCAAAGGCAATGGCAGGGTAACTCAGGGACATCGTCTATACCTGTGGGTAGTCTCCTAGCCTCCAAAAAATGTATCTTACTTCTGAAGTCGACACACCCTTCTTCTCACCTGGCCTTTCAGGTTTCATGTGCAACCGTGTCCCCGTCCCCCTCAGCTCTCTGCATATCAGCACTCTGCGATGCTGGCGAGCCGGGTTTGTGAGTTGGGTTCTGACCCAGACAACCTTTTAACTGGAGTTCTTGATCACGCTGGGGGCAGAGGCGTGGGGCTTACAGCTAAGTGCAGAATAAAGGAGTCATTTCCCAACTCCACACAGCCCCTCCTCCCCAGTGGCCTTCAGATGCCCTTGAACATAAGCAAGAGGTATTTTCCTCAGCAGAAAAACGGAAATCAAATCCGTGTGATTGTATGCTTCGAGTTCAAGTACAAATCAGGCCCAGAAGGAAGCTAACACAATGAGGCAGATAACAGAGGCCCAAGTGTGGCTGTGGGGTGTGTGTGTGTGTGTGTGTGTGTTTGCACATGTGTGCCTGCCTGTGTATTCATGCATGCTTGCAGCATGACTTACGTGTGCCTGCGTGTGTGTTTTCCCTTCTGTTCTATTCTAATGGTGACAGCCTGCACACATGGGTTTGTGGTCTGTCTGCCTCTTCTGTAAACTCAATCCTCAGCCAGGAATCTTGGAAGAAGAATCTTGGAAGAAATCACACGTCCTTGGGGCTCCTGGCCTCTCAACTAACAACAGCAGCCTGGCTGGGTGGGGCATGGGGGTGGATGGGGTAGAAATGGGGGGGGGGTGAGGAGGTAGGGGGAGGCACAGAGGCTGAGGGACCTCCTGACAGCTACAGCCTAGGGTTGAGCCAACACCTTGCTGGGCCTCCAGCCTGAAGGAGGCTCCCTCTCAAGCATCCTGAAGTGGAGAATGCAGGGGTGCGGTGGGCGTGGGGGGACGGGGTAGGGGTGGGGAGTTCTACCCTGCAGAACAGGATGCTATCCTGGAGCAGACCCTGAGCCTAGCCTACAACACCCCCTTCGTGCCTTCTAAGCTGGGACTGTCCCACGTGGACGCATAGGTCCCTGGGCCCATTGTCCTTGCCGGCAACCGCAAGCAGAGCCAGGCTGTGTGAGCTCAACACCTGTGTCTTCTGAGCCCGACACTTAAGCCCTTCTCTCCCAGCGTCCCAGCCCCCACACGGGTCTCTGCAGCTGTGGCCGGAAGGAAGTGTTCTGACAGTCTCTGCCAGAGGCTTCCCAGGGAGAAGCTGTTACCCCTGGGGCCCAGCCGGCTCACAGCTCGCGTCATTGTGCGCAGGGGCCGCAGCAGAGCAGCACGGTGCTGGCTTGTGTTTAGTGACCTCTCCTTCGAACGATTGTTCCAACAGGCTCTTTATAGGGAAACACAACTGGCCCCAACAGGGCCTTTGTGTGTCTCTAGCTCAGGCTCCCTGATGGCCTACAGTTCCTTGTCACACAGGCAGAGGCCCCCCCAGAGCCAGACCCTGCGGATGTTTACTGAGGCTGCTCCCTGTTGCCTGGATCAGTGAAGGTGACCCTTAAGGCTAGTGTTCATGAGTCAGTGCCGGCCAAGGGCTTGACTTTGAGGCAAGCCTCTGCTGCCACCTGGTGGTAAGACTGTGACACACCAGTGATTAGTAGACAAAAGTCTGTGAGGATGAGGCCCGTTGAAACTAACAGGGAAATCTGGTATTTCAGAGGGGCTGATAAACCAGCCTGCAGCCACAAAACAAGCCCTGAACAGAACAGGACCAGTATCTGCCACCCTTCCCCACAGATCCCAGCCTGCAGAATTTCTGTGACACTCTAATAATCTTCCACCTGGGGGCCAGGCGGTGGTGGCACACGTCTTTAATCCCAGCACTTGGGAGGCAGAGCCAGGCAGATCTCTGTGAGGCCAGCCTGGTCTACAGAAGGAGATCCAGGACAGACTCCAAAACTACACAGAGAAGCCCTGTCTCGAAAATAATAATAATAATAATAATAATAATAATAATAATAATAATAATAATGTAATAATCTTCCACCTGGGGATCCAGAGTGCTGGATTTGAGGTCAGAGGTGGATCCCATCCCAACTTTCACCAAAAGGCAACACAAGGCAAATGACTCCATTTCTAAGCCAAGATTATCTCACTCAATACATGTGACCATGTCACAGGCTTCTAGGTAGGTTGCATGAAGACTGCCAGTTGCCAGTGTGACCAGCACCCTACTGGGCACACAGTAGATCCTCTGTTAAGGAGTTTCCCACTACTGCTGTAATTCTGGACTATGATGATACCACCATGCTGCTGCTAGTAATGGTGGTGAAAATGATATATCATCACGGCGACTGTTTTAGTTAGCGTTATTTATCAACTTGGCAGAGCCTAGGATTACCTGGGTGGGGGAATAGGAGGAACAGTTTCATTTGAGTAATAATGTCTTTATCAGATGGGCCTGTGGATATGTGTGTGGGAGATGGTCTTAGCTGTTAATTAATGTAGTGGGGGGACCAGCCCACTGTGGGTGGTATTCCGTGGGTAGGTGGTCCCAGGCTATATAAGAAAGCTAGTTAAGTGTGAGCCTTAAAGCAAGTCAGTGAACAACATCCTCCATGATTTTTGCTTCATGTTCCTGCTTGAGTTCCTACCCTGACTTCTCTCAGTGATGTATTTCTCTCAATGATGGACTTCTCTCAATGATGGACTTCTCTCAGTGATGGACTTCTCTCAATGATGGACTTCTCTCAATGAGGAACTTCTCTCAATGATGATGGACCTGGAAGTGTAAACCAAGTAAACCCTTTCCCATCCTAAGTTGCTTTTAGCCAGAGTTTTACTAAAACAACAGAAAGGGGGCTAGAAAGTGAAGGTACTAGTGGTGATGATGTTGTTGTTATAGCCTTGGTAGTAGTGGTGATGGCAATGATCTCATCAGGTTGTGAAGTCTCAAACCTGGGACAAATGGCTAACTGAGGTGTCTATTGATATATTAAGGCGGACACTATCCACCCGCCTGTCTCAGCATTGGCCAGTACTTGTTACAGAATCATCCTGGCTGGCATGCCTCACCCCCATGCTAGGTTCTCCCACCCAATGGCTGGAATGCCCTTCCCTCAGCCATTTTGGCTACCGGTTCTTTTTTGGTCTCCTGGTCTCCTGGCTCTCTCCTCTCCCCTTCCCCATCTCCTCACATGACCTGGTTCAGTTTTCCCATCCTGTTCACTTTAAACTCCCCCAGATGTCTCTGCCCGTGCCTGAGCTCTCCCTTATATCTATAATAAAAACCTCAACTCCTTAGGAGTAGTCATGTCCTTCTGCTTCTCTTTTTCATTCGCAGGTGATGACAGTGTCACAGCAGGGATAACATCATCATGGTGGTGATGGCAGTGATAATGATGACGGTGATGATGATATGATCTTGGTGGGGTGATGACAAAGATGATGGTATTAGAGCGGTCGTGATGGTGGTAGTATCACCGATGATGTTGTCATGGTAATGATGGTAACACTATGGTGGTGATGATGGTGGTGGTGGTGGTGATAGTGGTTATTGTTATTTCCCCCATTTTAGATCAAAGACTCTGTTAGAGGCCGTGGCGTTGTAAAAGTGAAAAGTCTTCGTCACAGCACCAGGCCTGCTTACCCCCCACTAAAAGAGGAGAGAGCAAGCTCAATACTGAGATACATAGACCATAGGTAAGGAATACAGAGATGTGGGGTTCAACCATAGGTCAACCAATCAGGACAGACAAAATGTCCCCAAAAATCACAAAAGCAGAACTGCACATTTACAAAAGAGTTTAGCTAAGGGTCAGCCAGTTAGAACAGGCAGCACAATTAACTCAGCATTTGGTGTCCTGAGTTAATCACCAGTGTGACAGATTTTACTTCCTCATGCTTTACCATCGCTAAGGTTATAACCCCACTGTGACAGGCTTTATATTTCCATGTCCTACAGTCCCTAAGGCAAATGTCTTATCTCCTGCTTTACTTAGGGAGATTCATTTAATCCTTTAACAAACATGGGTGTCAGGCCAGACCCAGGTGAGGAATTTAACTCTTTCAGTTATGATGATGGTGATATAGCGGTGATGATGTCATCGTTGTGGTGATAATGACGACAGTAAGGTGGTAGGGATAATAATGGTGACATCATCATCATGGTGATAATAACTGCGATGACATTGTCATTGTGGTGATGATGACAATGGTGATGGTGGTAATGATGTCATTATGGTGATGATGATGACAATGGACGTGGTCATAGTGGTAATGATGATACTGACATCATTGTGGTGGTGATCATAATGGAGATGATGACAGAGGGGTCAGTGGTGATGATCATAGCAATGACGGCGAAACTGCTGCTTGAGGTGCAGCTGGGATTCCAGGAAAGGCTCACAAATGGTTCTCGCTCTGGAACCCCACAGCCACATTCAGGTGTCTGAGTGGAGGGGGAACAGGTGCTACTACAGAGAGGTACCGCCAGCAAGGCGGCATCCAGGGAGATTCCTCTCTCAAGCTCCCCTACTAGAGAATTCCCCTCTGGTATTCCAGAATCTCCTCTGCTTGCCTGACCTTGGGCAAGGACTATAGAGCAGGCAAACCCCTGGGTTCTGCCCTCCAGACTCTGATGAGGAGGGTAAGGGCAGGCTGGGAATGTATTTTAAAAGTGCTGTGGACAATTCTGAGGTTCTGTCTGGGAGGCACTGGCTAATTCATCCTTCTATGGGTCCCAGAGTGGACAGTGCAAACTCTGACTGCCTGAGCCTGTCTGGGGAACCATTCTGACCTGAGCATACTCTGGAAACCAAGGAGTCAAGTCAGAAAATCAGGTGCAAACAGGGCACAGGAACCCTGAAAGCCAGGCCAAGAGACAGACCACAGACACAAACCACCGAGGAAGACAATCGGAGGTGGGGTTGAGCATGCCCAGCAGGCTAGGCAGTATCTAAGGGAGCAAGCATTCATGTGATATGATCAGGACTGGTCCCACATGAGTGGAAGAGAGTTGAGCAGAAGAGAGGAGAGTGGGCAGCCTCATGGCTCAGGAGTTCTTCCCACAGCCTGTGAGACTAGCAAAGACAGAAGCCCCAAGGCCAGGAATCCTCTGACTGCTAATCAGACTCCGAGAGGGCATAGTGCAGTTGTGGACCCAGCTGTACCCAATATGTTACATTGGGTCATCATAGCCTCCTGCTGGGACAGCATCCAGAAGACCTCGTCAGTACTCCAAAGAGGTCAGGGTCACCTGCCACAACTCCCAAGCACATAGAGTCTATGAATTGAGCCCAAGTGGGTTCTAGAGACTTCCAGGCCTTGCCGTTGCTCCCTTCGGGCCTCACTGTGTCCCTGGCTAAATCTGAGTTCCTCCTGGACAAGGATGACAGTGCTGATCCCCAAAGCTGCTTAGGATGGCCATCTGCTCTACGCCTGCAGGGTGTCTTGTGACCTTGGTCCCATAGTAGCTATGGTGACATGAAGTCACTTGGAATCCTGGGCAGGGAGAGTAGGTGAGGAGACATAAAATACAGGCAGCCCTAGAAGAAGTGGGCAACTAGACCCCAGGACTGGTTTTTTCTATTCTAAGAAGGGGAGTTTCACTGGGCGATGGTTGCGCACGCCTTTAATCCCAGCACTCGGGAGGCAGAGCCAGGAGGATCTCTGTGAGTTCGAGGCCAGCCTGGTCTACAGAGTGAGTTCCAGTAAAGGCACAAAGCTACATAGAGAAACCCCGTCTCGAAAAACCAAAAAAAAAAAAAAGAAGGGGAGTTTCTTGGGGATCCCCAGCCCCAAGATCCCAGAGCATTTCAGAGGGTGAAGCAGCACCAACTACAGCTGTTAAGGCCCCCAAGATTAAGAGGTATGGGTGCAGAGAGTGAGCAAGCGGCATGGGGAAGGAATAGAGGGAGGGAGGGAGGGAGGGAGGGAGGGAGGGAGGGAGGGAGGGAGAGAGGGAGGAAGGGAGGGAGGGAGAGAGACGGATGGAGGGAGGGAGAGAAGGAGGGAGAAAAGGAGAGAGGGATGGATGGAGGGAGGGAGAGAGGGAGGAAGGGAGGGAGAGAGGGAGAGAGAGGGATGGAGGGAGGGAGAGAAGGAGGGAGAAAAGGAGAGAGGGATGGAGGGAGGGAGAGAAGGAGGGAGGGAGAGAGAGAGGGATGGAGGGAGGGAGAGAAGGAGGGAGAAAAAGAGAGAGGGATGGAGGGAGGGAAGGAGGGGAAAAAGGAGAGAGGGAGGGAGGGAGGGAGGGGTGGAGGGATGGAGAGGGAGGGAGGGAGGGATGGAGGGAAGGAGGGAGGGAGGGAGGGAGGGAGGGAGGGAAGGAAGTCCTGCGCTCCTCTTCTTGCAATGACACAATCAGGTTGGGTCAGGGCCACCCTGGGGACCTCATTTTATCCTAATCACCTCCATAAAGATCCTGTCCCCAAAGACATCTTCATTCTAAGGGACCAGGTCATCTTGGATGGTCACAATACAGCCCACACAACCAACCAACCACTATGAGGGATGTAAGGCCTTGGACATCCAAGGACAGCTCAGTCCCCTGCCTGCAGCCCTACCATGCAAGACTCCACCCTCATGACCTTAAGGGATGCCCCAGGTAGTCCAGCTGAAGGCTGGCCGAGGATTGAGGGTCTCAGGGTAAGACTTCCCAGTACCAACCCCAAATTGGGAGAGTCATTTCAGCCACAGGGGACTCTCCAGCTTTATACAAGTGGACTAAATGGTAGAACAGCCTGTGGATATCCTGTGATAAGGTATGGAGTGGGCATGACTGAGGTCTTTCCCAGGAGAAAGCCATTATATACAAGTTCAATGTGGTGGAAGTGATCTGTGCTGTGGTGAGTGATGTGTGCTGTGGGGCATGTGTGTTCAGTGTGCAGTGTGTGGAGTATGTGCTGTGTTTGGTGGGTTCTGTATGTGTGACAGGTACCATGAGTACTCTGTGTGTGTGCTGCATAGTGTATGTGATATGTTGTATGTTTGGGATGAGTGGCATGTGTATATGCGTACATGTGCATGATGTGCGGTGTCCTCTGTGGTGTGTGTCATGCATGTGATGGGCAATGTGTGTATTGTACCTCCTGAGTACTGGGCCATCTGCAGGGCGTGGCTGCACTGGCCAGGTCTGTGTAACCATAGTACCACTCCTAAGAACCTGCTGCCCGCTGCCTCACCCCTAGTGGAAGGCTATGATCCTACAGACAAGGCCTCCCCACCACTGGGATCTGAACAGGGAGCAACAGGCCGCTCTGGGGAGACATGAACTTCAAGGTCCTATGTCTGCTCTGGTGAGGGAAGGGGAGAGGGCACCTGACACCTCCAGCATGGGTTAGGACACAGTACTACAGAGCTGGCTGCGGAGGGGACCGTGGACTTTAAGAGACAGGGTAGAATGCCGGAAACCCTCTCGGGGCAGGCAGGAATTGCCTATTACACCCTCCCAGGTGCCCCCCACCCACCCCAATGGGGGACAGCACGACACCAGACTGCAAGTTGCTTCTGTCACCTGCTCTTTATTGTCTGCCAGGGGCTCCATTCTCATGGGTGACCAGGGTCCCCAAGAGCAATACTACATAGAGAAAGTCTCAGGAAGAGGGCTTGAGAGAAGTCGGCAGTCGGAGCCCAGCACATCCAGGGGCTCGGCAGAGGGCTCTCAGAGTTGGCTAGCCACCACCCACTCTGCCTTTGGAGCAGAGCTCAGATGCCACATTCCAGGAGGACAGGTCACATCTCAAGAGTTCAATGCCATCATTCCCTCCAACCGGCTGGTGTTGAGCCTGGGTCACCCTGAAGCCGCAGCACCTCAGGCCAAGACCCCAAGCTCTCTAAGCCACTCTCTCAAACCCTCAACCCTCTGAGAAAATGGAAAGGGAACAAAGAGAAAGAAAGGAAGGCGGGAAGGCAGACTCTGCTGTGGCCCCTGGGTCAGGGGCCTCAGGGGACAACCAAGGCAAGGCTGCTTAGGACGAGGGGGCCGAGCTGGGCTTCTCCTCCCGTGACACAGGAATGGCCCTCTCACTGTGACCAGCATCCAAGCCGGACTGGACCTTGGGGCCAGAGAAGGTCAGCATGCCATCCGCAGACAGGGAGCAGGAGAGGGCGGACTGGTCCACATTGGAAGGCAGACGGTAGCGGCGGTGGAACTCACGGGAGATGTAGCCATGGTCATCCTGGGGACCGCCAGGGAGGAGCACGGTCAGGGGTGATGGGGCAGCAATAGCCACCATCCCACACTGGAAAAGGAACCTCTCAGACCACACAAGGTGGCCAGGGTCCAGATGGTCTCACGGGGCTGGGCTTTAGGACCAGACCACCAGTGCCTAGCCACTTCACCATGAGATTTACAGAGCTGCAACCCGACTCCTTAAATCCTGGGATCATAGCAAGCCTCCAAGGGACCTCTGGCAAAGGCCAAGCACAGAGAGTGGGCCTGCTCAGGGCCTGTGCTGTGGAACTGGCTGTCACAGATTCTGTCCTAACTCCAGTGAACTATACTGTCCCTGGTTCGGTACTCTTCCCCGCTTCTCCTCCCCTTGGACCTACAGGAACTCCCCAAGACCAGGGCATCAGCAATCCCACTCAACAGAAAGCTTCAGCCAGGCAGAAAACCCACTTCCTCCCGAATTCTCCAGACTCAGCTCTCTGGGCCCAATTTCCTCCATCTTTAGGGGCAAAGGCCAAGAGGTAGAAGGAGTCCTCTGAAGCCTGGCCGAGGGTCAGGGAAGCCTTGTCCTGGCTTCAGTGCATATGGAGCTTGGTTCACCCCCATGCCCTTCTAAGGTTGACAGAAAAGCCCATCCAAGAGAAACTAAGATTGGGGCCGAGAACCTTGCTTCTAGCTCTCTCAGCCATCTGGCCCACATGGGTGTGACACACCTAGCCAGCCTCATTGAGCTTCCTGCATAATCCCAGCTCTGTCAGGAGGCACTACTTGTAGCCAGGTCCAGTGCCTGGGGCTCCCTCAATCCAAAGACCTGAGGGATCTCCACATGATCAGGAACCATGGGTTGGGGTGGGTGACTCCTGGGAAAGAAGCTTTCCCCGCCTGGCAAGGGACCTCCTTAAGCCTCAGGACTGTCACTCACTAACTGAGATACCACAGGGGCTGGGCAACTTTTGGTGCATATAAATGCCAGTTCTTCTGTCCTTGGGATTCTCTTTCCCTAGTCAGGGTTGCATGTGTAGTATGGCTCAGAGGGGGCCCCCTTCAGCGCTCTCCTTTCCCGAGGTCCTTTCTAATCCCCTGTCATCCAGAAGATCCAGGGGGACAGCTGGAGTTGTGCCCAGTACAAGGGTCCTCATCCTGCGTCCCTGAGCCCCACTCATGCTGCCTGGCCCTGCCAGGGTTGAGGACAGTGACCTCCGTGGTCCTGGAAGGGGTCAGTCTAGCACAGGAAGATGTGCTCCCCCCGCCCAGCAGAAGTGGCTGAGCCAGTTCATTCTCCCATGGTGTCCTTAGGGGTACAGGACACATAGCGGGGTATCCACACAAATGGGGATACCACCCAAACTCACCTGCCTTTCGTTGTGCTTGCCATGGATCTCCACGAAGTCCTCCAGTACCTTCACAGTGAGGTCCTCAGGAGAGAAGTGCTTCACGTCCAAGAAGATGACAAACTTATCCCGGTCAGATCGGACCTGAAACCCAAACCCATGTGTGGAGCTCCCCAAAGGGCCACCAGCTCCAGAGACAAAGGACAGACAAACAGCTGTGTGATCTCTGCTGGGTGGATGAAGCCATCAGAACCGACAGTCAATCTTGTCACACCTCTACTTCCACAGGCCAAGGAAGCCTGGAGCTGGGTCTGTTCACCTGGCCCTACAGGCAGGATCACCCCTGACTCCAGACCCAAAGACTGGGCAATGCTGGGTCAGCCAACTGATTACAGGGTGGCTGGCTAATTGGTTATAGGTTGGAGAACTAGTTATAGTAGGATGGTTGGTTGGTAAATGAGTAGCTTGGCTGATTAGAGTCCAAGTTATTGGTTATGAGTTAGCTGGCTGGCTGATCATCATCAAATGGCTAGTTACAGGCTGACCAGTTGTTTGGTTATGGCCTAGTGGCTAGTTATGAGTTGGGTGGGTCTTAGCATGTTAAGTAGCTTGTTGATTAAGTTAAGCTGGTAATGAGGGGGGGGGTGGGACTTAACATGTGAGGTAGCTGGTTGATTAAGTTTTTAAGTAGGTGATTGGTTATGGTTGATCATGGACTGGTGGGTTTGGCTAGATAGGAACTGGCTAGCTGGTAGGACTAACGTCCTTGATATATCCACAGTCCCAGGAGCCTACCTCGCCTGTCAATCCGATGCTACCAACAACTTCACAGCACCACTGTCTGCCAGAACAAGCCTTTTGCACTCTCCTCCCTCAACCCTGACTAGAGAGAGCCTGCATTTGGGCAGTTCGTGCCCTAGAGCTGTGGTTGGATCAGCTCTGGGAGCCTTCTTTTAAAGCAAAGGGAGGCTCAACTCTTCCAGCACTGCGGATCCCTTGGGTAGGAAGGGATATAGCCTTTTGGCCTTTCTTTGGCCATCAGGGAAGCTAGAAGGGAGCCCCCTTTGCAGCTTTGCTGGCTACAGAAGGCTCCCGCCCTCCTTTCCGTGGTTCATGGCAGTACGTCCCACCCCCACACCAAAAAGAGAAAGTACAGCGAGCGGCCAGCCCAGGACGCTTGCCTCTGCCATGGCACTTGCCTTGATGGGGTTGTTCTTGGGGTTTCCAGCATGTGGTTGGTGCATTACAAACCACATATGGGTCATGAGCTGATGGGAGGAAAAGACAGCGGTCGGGCTCGGGAGGTCTCCTCCTCCTCCGACCCCTTTCCCAGTGATGGGGGAGTTTGGGGCAGCTAGGCGTGTGAGCTCCCACCCAGCCTCTGCAGGGTATGAGGCTGGGAGAGTCGGGGACGTTGCTAGAGGAGAGCACAGGGCAGGAGTAGCTCCCTAGCTGTCCTCCAGACAAGGCCGAGACCCCTCTGACCAGCAAGGAGTCAGCGCGGCTGCATCTTACCTCGGAGATTCCAGAGTCCAGCACCGTGCGGAAGAGGGACTGGCGGTAGTAGGGACTGATGGTAGAAGACAGGAAGGGAAGCAGGTCATATTCAAAAAGGCCCTCGCCGAAAAACTGGTCGAAGAGTCGGCTGGGGTAGAAGGGCCCCAGGGCGCGCTTGAACCAAGGGTGCTGGATGGTGACGTCCATGTTCTTCTTGGCAACGCAGGGACCGAAGGCTGGCAGTGAGTCAGGCAGGGGCCTCTGGGCAGTGCAGTGGAGAGCTAGCGTTCTGGCCCTCCCTATATACGCCTGCACAGAATAGAGGTATTAAGGGATTTCCCAAAATGCCTATGCTCAGCTCAGAAGGGAGGCTGCACTGTCAGCAGCTGGGATGCTCACCCGCCACCACAGCCCCAGCCTCACACACTGAGCAGCAGGGGCCGGCTCTCAGTCCAGATGTCCCCAAGGAGGTCTGAGGAGAGTCTTACCCTCCAGGCCTGGGGCAGTACCATTGTCCTAAGGGATCCTCCTGGTCTCCCTTGGAGGAAGAATTCAGAACCCAGTTTCATACATGGGGAAACTGAGGCACAGAACTCAGCAAGCCTTCCCCCAGATCTCCCAGCCTCCAGTGAAAGCATGTTGTTCAAAGCCTTTTTCTTTTTTTTGGTTTTTCGAGACAGCGTTTCTCCGTGTAGCTTTGCGCCTTTCCTGGAACTCACTTGGTAGCCCGGGCTGGCCTCGAACTCACAGAGATCCGCCTGGCTCTGCCTCTCGAGTGCTGGGATTAAAGGCGTGCGCCACCACCGCCCGGCCTTCAAAGCCTTTTTCTTACTTGTAGCAAAAATTACACAGCTCACAAAAATTTCAAGGAAGACAGGAAACAATGAAGAAACTGGCCAAATCCTGTTCCAGTTCCGACTCTTCCAATGGCGTCTGTATGCTTCCAACAGCCTGCCTGCGTATGATTCTGAGCTTTCCTCTGTGCTGCCCACCCTGTGCCGCCCACCCTGTGGTCACCATCCTCAGCAAAGGCTCAAGTCTTCCCAACATCATTTCACCATGAGTATTAAACCAGCTGCTTCTGCCTGGTCCAGGGCTTATGCAAGTCACTTACAGGTCTTCCAGGGTCTTATGGGCAAGGCTGGAAAGGGTTCTGCTCCTCAGCCTGGGACCCTCATTCAGGTATCACCAGGTGTAAGACATCTCTGAACTCCAGGTGTGTGTTTGGCGCCGGCGAGTGATAAAAGGTCCTAGAACAGAGGCAGAGAACCACCTTTGCCCTGAAGGCTTGTGATCCCAGAGGAGTGATTTCCTGGAGTCCCAGCAACAAGTACTAAATAAGATGCATGTGATACCTGCTGCAGGAAGCGATGGGAACCTCCCAGTCTGCCCCCCACTCTCCACAACACTTGTTGCCCACAACTTAGTAGTTCTTCAGGCCACACTAGGAGGCAGGTCCTAGTAGTACCCTGTGGGGGTCACTTTGACCACCATGGCCAACAGAGTCATGATCCTTGGGAGGAAAGAAAGCAGATCAGTTCAACATTACTAAGTAGCTGATGTTAGTGCAAACTTCAGGAGTCCGACCCAGAGTGGTTTATTTTAGGCGTATTTAAGCACAGCACAGTTTGATGAAAACTTTTCTGGTGATAATGAATTCAATCCCATGTGTACAAATAAGGCATACATAATCTCTTTGAGGAACAAAACAAGCTAAATAAAGATCAGGCGTGACTACATCGAAATTCTTTGTTAAGTTTGTAAAGTTTTTCTCAGTCGATCTATAGAACTATTTCTTATGGAAGATGATAGGTTCTATAGATGACTGAGAAAAGCAAGCTTACCATAAGGGAGGGTCCAGTGTGGTCTCTGGCTACACAGATAGTGCAAGGTCACCAGGCTAGAATGCACATCTGATCCCAGCCTTCTGGGAGGATAACGGGTATCACATCCCCTCCCTTGAAGGAACAACCCTGTGTGCTAACACTCCAGGTTCCCTTAGGGCTTATCTGTGATCACAAGGACCTCCATGTCTCCTACATCACTCCACTTTTCAAACCAAGCAAATGGAACTTAGAAGGGCTGAACTGCATGAGCACATCACTCCACTTGGATGAAGGGAAGGGTACCCAGTGCAGAGGGCCCAGGCCGCGTGTTGAACTGGGGTCAACATCTGGGCAGTGGCAAGGGGTAAGCAGGTGTACCTTACTATGTTGAGGACCTGAGTTGATAAGTTGAGAGGGGTTAACCGAATGGAAGAGTACTGGCTATGTCCTCCATGAAGAGCTTCAGTCAAACCAGGTCCATGATCAGGGCTATGAGGAGCCGCCCTAGAGCTTGAGAAAAGATAGACAGTAGCGTTCATTTACAGTCAGGCGTTTGGGGTCCGGCAGAATGGGTGAGCAGGTAAAGGAGCTTGCAACATCAGCCTGTCAATCCAATCCACATAAGGCTAGAAAGAGAAAATAGATTTCACAAGCTCTACATAAGGTGGCCACACATATGCACACACACACACACACACACACACACACACACACACACACACACACACTTGATGATAATAATAATTTTTTAAACCAAGCCAAAAAAAAAAATCAAGTCTAGCCTTTAGGGCCTGGTAGCTGCTTCAGGAGCTGAGTCAGGAGGATCTCAAGTTCAAGGCCTACCTTGGCTAGAGTGAACTCAAGGTCACACTGAGCAGCTTTATGAACTGCCTCAAAAGAAAGGGAAGGAGGGCCTGGGGATGGAGGTCAGTTGGTAGAGTGCTTGCCTATCCTGCACAAAGCCCTCGGTTTGACCCCTAACACCACATAAGCCAGGTGCAGCGGCACACGCCTAGTCCTAGCACTTAGGAGGCAGAGGCAGGAAGGTTGGGTGTTCAAGGTCATTCTTGACCTCATAGCAAGTTCAAGGCCAGCATGGGCTACGTGATGGCCCTGTCTCTAAATAATAGATAGATAGATAGATAGATAGATAGATAGATAGATAGATAGATAAGGGCTTGGGGGGTACTGTAGTAGTAAAGTACCTACCTAGCATGAATGATGTCACCAGTATCACAAAAAAAAAAAAGCTTCATACTTTTTATCACAGATTTCTTTAAAAGTCATTTTGACTTCTTTAAATACCACATTAAGGGCTGGATGAGGTGGCACAAGCCTTTAAGGCAGAGCCAGGAAGATCTCTGAGTTCCAGGCCAGCCTGGTGTACAGAGCCAGTTCCAGGACAACCAGGGCTACACAGAGAAACCCTGGCTTGAAGAAAAAAAAAATGTTGGATGAAGACAAAAGGGCTGGGAATTTTCAATCCCACCCACAACACTGAACACAGAGAACAATATTCTGCTCTGTCCCCTCAACAGATCCCGCATGCGGATGAAGACCAAGCTGGGACAACAGGCCGGAATAATGCCAAGGTACCAGCCTGAGACCTCCTCTTGTGGGTCACAGCCCAGTGCCATGGAGGACAAAGCAAGCTCTTATACCCCTCACAGTCCTGCTCCTAGAGAGATTATGAATTCCTATATGCTAAGGGTTCAGTGGGCTCGGTGGACTGTGAGAGGCGCAGTCCTCGCCACAGGAGGTGACTTCAGCGTGGCTGGGCCTGAGTACGTGCTGAATAGTGAAGTTCTACAGAGAGAGACTTGAAGATCCCCTCATTCCACTCAGCTCAGCTTGCTGCATGAGTGTCCTGTGGCTGCTGGAACAGAAAGCCACAGTCTGGGTGGCTTACACAACACACATGTGTTGTCCTGAAGCTCTGGAGGCCAGAAGTCTACAATGCATCTCTTGGAGCTAACGGAAAGGCGTTTGCTGGGTGGGGCTGTTAGGGCTCTGGAGGGAATCAGCTTCCTGCTTTTCTAGCTTCTTCCAGCTCCGGGCTCTGCCTCCACCTTCTACTACCCTTTCTGCTGAGATAAGAGCTAGAAGGTGGAGAGGAGCGCTGTGAGATGCTGTCCTCTGGATGTGACATGGTCGCTGTTCCCATGAACCCACGGCAGCTACCAGAACAAGATCAAGACAGTCAACATTTCACCATGGATAGGGAAGGGCTCTAGGCAGTTGGTGGCAGCTGGGGGGAGGGGAGTCATTTATCTTTGGGGATGTAACTATGTTTGGGTAGATGTTTCCACACCCATGAATATGCAGGCAAAAAGACAAGAGAGGACAAGAAGGTGACAAGGGAAAGCATTGGGGATCCAGGGGAAGTGGAAGAGTAAATTTGGGGTAGATATGAGCAAGATACTTGTCCTTGTGTATAAAACTGTCAAAGAATGTTCAAAAAAGGAGAAGGAGGAGCTGGGATTCCCCAGAACGTGCCCTTCTTCTACCCTGGGGCCAGGGGTCACAGCTTTTACTTCCCCTTTGTCCTGAGAGTTTATGTGTTCCAGGTTCTAAGGCCCACAACGTGGATGGCCATTTTTGTGCTTGCCACAGGTAAGGAGGTCCATGAGATGAACATCACCCAGGGTAGCTTCCAGCCCTCTTCACCAGCACAGGAACTGGCTTACAGAAAGCCCAGGGACAACGGTGGAGACCCGCTCTTCTTCCTCACATCTATGACCTCACTCATCTTGCATCTTAGTTATTAAGGGACTCCGCTTTCACCTTCAGGCTCCATGGCCACTCCAACAGCCAAAGCTGGGCCCCTGCCCAGGGTCGGCTGCATGGAAAGTGTCTTCAGTCAGTCCTTGACTGATACCACTTGAGTCTTGTCTAGAGAATAAACACTTTTGGGGGCTGGAGAGATGGCTCAGCAGTTAAGAGCACTGGCTGCTCTTCCAGAGGACCCCGATTTAATTCCCAGCACCCACACGGCAGCTCACAACTGTCTGTAACTCCAGTTCCAGGGGACCCAACACTCATGGCAAAACACCAGTGCACATAAAATAAAGTTAAATTAAAAAAAAAAATAAAAATATATATACACTTTTCAGGCCAAGCCTCACTGGCTTTTCTTCAAACAGACAGTCACTACATAGCTAGACTGGACTCAAACTTGAGATGCTCCTGCCTCAGCTTCCCACGTGCTGGGATTGCAGGTGAGGACCACCAGGCTCAGCTCCTCCAGCACTCATGTTTAGCTCTTTGAAGGATCTGCTCCTGCATTCGACAGTCCTGACCTTCCAGGTGAGACGTCCTCTCTGAGGCAGCATTGCTGTGGCTGTTACGGCTGTAAAGCTGCTGTGAATACTGAACTATTAGCACTGCAAAAACTAAACATTGGCTCTCTGGAGAAACTTTAAGGGCCACAGGAGCCACGAATCACAAGATTCTCATTGTCCATTCAGTGTCTGGCCAGGCATGTTTCTTCTGTCTGAAAAGTTCTGATCTTAGCACCTTTAATCCCAGCACTTCAGGAGTACAGAGGCAGGCAAGATCTCTGTGAGTTCGAGGTCAGCCTGGTCTACCTAGCAAGTTCTAGCCATGGCTACATAGTGAGACTCTGTCTCAAAAAAAAAAAAAAAAAAAAAAAAGAGGGGAGCAGTACTGGAGAGGGTCAAAGGGTGAGAGCACTTACTGCTCTTCCAGAGGACCTGAGTTCAGTTCCTAACACACATATTGGTCAGCTCAATCACCTGGAACTCCAGCTCCAGGGGATCCAGTGCTGCCCTCTGACCTCCATGAACACTCTCACACATGGCACTCACTCACAGAGACACACGTGTACACATAAATAAAATAAATCCTTTTTTGGAGGAAGGGTTGTTTCAAGGCAGGGTTTCTCTGTGTAGCTCTGACTGGCCTGGCTCTGATGTGAAACCGTAAGGAAGGAGCAAGGAATTCATGTTGTCATCCCTTAGATGTCAGCGAGGTTAGAAAGAACACTCATCCCATGGCTTGGAGATACTCTCCAAGGTGCATCTAAGGTCATGGAACCTACCTCCTGCCCACGGGAAGAACAGAGCATCCCTGATGACCTTGTCACACAGCCCTGCAGGCTTGCTCTGTAGAGAGCGCGCCATCCTGACCGCATGGGTAATGGCTGCAAGGCTTTCTTGAGGTGGATCTGAAGGTCCAGAACTCCTCGTGGGGGCACAGAAGAATCGCTGTGAGTCCACGAGTTTGCGTGCATCAGCAGATTTCAAATGATCTCATTTGCATGTATAAACTTCACCAGGGTCGGGGGAGCCGTTAGATCAGCGCTGATTCTGTGGCCCATGGGACCACTTGTGCGTTATTGCAGATTTAATGTTTAAAATTGGGAAACTGAGCCCAAACCAGGGATCGTGTTTAAGTGCAAACATCAGCCTATGCCTGAAATATAGAAAAAAAGAACTAAATAGAAATGTTCTCTTCTCCCTAATTGCTAATTGCTTTAAAGAAAAAAACAAGAAAAATTACCGTCATTTGTAATTATCACTTGATTCCCCACCCCTTCCCCACAGTTTCACAAGCAGGGCTGGTCTCATCGCAGACCTTGGCCATCTCTATATTTTCACTCAAAAGCGGCATCTCTCAGCTTCTCTTCGGCTATCCTGAGTCACCAACATTGCACTTGTGCTGTGGGACATTATTAAGTAAAACTGGGGTGGTAGGAACACAAACTCGCTGGCCCTGGCCAGTGGTCTCCACCTCTCTTGACTAGAGCTTGGGAAGTAGACAGCCCAGCATGTCCAGTTGCAGATGATGTCCCGCTTGCAGGTTGAAAAAAAAAATTCATTTCTCAAAATCAAAGAAAGACAATGCACTATTCTCCTGGGGCTGAGAAAAGGGTCTGACAGGGGACAGGGACAGGGGACAGAGGTGGGAGACGTTAGGAAAGAACCCCAGTGGAGTGTGTTTTGGAGAGGTATTTGTACTGTGTGCCATGTGTGGTGAGTGTGGGATATGTGTGTGATTGTGTGTCTGTGATGTGGGGTATGCGATCTGAGTGATATGTGTACAATATACGCACCTGATACATGTGTATGATGTGTGTGATTGTGTGTCTATGGAGTGAGTTAGTAGGATGGAGCTGGAGGTAAATACATATGTGTAAGAAAGAGTGTCCTTGGTGGAGTGTAAGCCTCCACCTTGGAGACCCTCTTCACCAGTGTCTAAGCACAGCAGCCAGGCAGGAAGGCCCCACAGACTTGCTTCCGTGTCCTCCCCGTCTGGTTTGGACAGCAGCTTTCCGCCCAGCCTCAGCATTCCTGCTCCACTGCACACGGCTCAGCCGCCCCACCCTGGCAGAGCTGACATCTGCTTGATCCTGAGGATTCCCGCGACGCCAGCACAGTCTGCTGTGCAGTCAGAAAGCCTCGCTCGATTTTCCACCCCAGGGGCCAGGGCTCCTGCACAAAGCGAGCACAGGGCGAACAGCATTGTGGCAGGGCAGCAGGAATGCGCCCAGCTAAGCCCTGGCCCCAGCCTCAGGGGTCAGCAGGTCAGACAGGACTGTCCATGGCAGACACCACCACATCCCGGAAAAGAGCAGGGGCCAGTCACGCTTGCCAACCCCTCCCAGGGCAAAGCCACTGGCTGGGCATCAATGAAATCCCCCACCAAGCATCTGAAGAGGCCAGCCTGGGAGTTGACCCTCACCCCTTCCACCCCACCCCTACCCCCACCCTCACCCCTCCTACCCCACTCCCATCCCCACCCCCACCCCGCCAAGGACTCAAAGGAAACCATGTTCCACACACCTGGCTCATGGGTTTCCACCCCTCCTGCTCACTCACACTTGCTGTCATTGATAACTTTTGCCACGGGAGCAAAATGCTGTCTCAGTGGTTTTATTTTCATCACAAAAATATTCGTGGGCCTCGGAAGTAGAAAACTTGGTACAAAGAGCATCCACAGAAGCACCAGCCAGATTTAACAACTGAAGTTTTGCCCCACTTGCTGTTTGTCAATATCGCCATCTCTATTTATGTGTTTGTTGTGAGTTTTTTTGAGACAAGATCTCACTGTGTAGTCTCGGCTGGCCTGGAACACACTATCTAGACCAAGCTGGCCTCGGCTTCCCAAGCGCTGAGATTAGAGGTGTGAGCCACTTTACCCAGCCTATTCATTATTTTATTTTTTTAATTTATTTTTATTTTATGTCCATTGGTGTTTTGCCTGTGTGTATGTCTGTGTGAAGGTGTCAGAAGCCCTGGAACTAGAGTTACAGACAGGTGTGAGCTGCCATGTGGGTGCTAGGAATTGAACCTGGGTCCTCTGGAAGAACAGTCAGTGCTCTTAACCACTGAGCCATCTCTCATTAATAATTAATAAATTATTTTAAAGCAAAGCCCAGACATCACCCCATTGCTGTCTCTCATGCTCCAGGTAATTCTCTCAAAAACACATGCATTTCCTGACAAAAGCTCAGGGTCCAGTGCACAGCTGCCCTGGCCAGATAAACTCCACTCATCAAATGGTCCTGATTATTTCAAGTGTGTCCTTTTGTGGTTGATCTGATATGCCCTCCACCCCTACTCCCTGCCCTGGTTGGTTATTTATTTATTTATTTATTTAGGTTTTTCTTTTTCTTTTTTCTTTTTTTTTTTTGGTTTTTCAAGACAGGGTTTCTCTGTGTAGCTTTGCGCCTTACCTGGAACTCACTTGGTAGCCCAGGCTGGCCTCGAACTCACAGAGATCCGCCTGGCTCTGCCTCCCGAGTGCTGGGATTAAAGGCGTGCACCACCACCACCGCCCGGCCTATTTAGGTTTTTCAAGACAGGTTTCTTTGTGTAACAGCTCTGGCTGTCCTGGAACTCACTTTGTAGACCTGGCCTCAAACTCTCAGAGATCCTCCTGTCTCTGGCTCCCTCCCAAGCCCTGGGACTAAAGGTGTGCACCACCACCGCCGGAACTTCCGTGGTTATTATGCAGAGCCTTCCTAAAGCTGCTTCTGCATTGTGGAAAAGTCATGTGTGCTTTTCTGTTTTCATCTGCTAACATGGAAGATATGAATTAATTATCTAATGAGTTAATTATCTAATGAATTATCTAATGATCTGCCTGACTTAGTCATTGTCTTAGCCCAGGTCCCTGAAAACAGAGCCTGAGGCAAAGCTTAGGTGTGGACGTGTCATGGGCAGGATGGAGGATCTTCTATCTGTGGGTAGGAGAGGAAGTCAAGGATTTGGTGAGAAATCACAGTGGCTGGCATTGCCTAGAATCTCTCAGGGCATCACCATATGGTGACTTCTTAGCACTTCCCTTACCAGATCTCCTCCAGAGGGCCAGAAACACTCCCACTACCACTTTTCCTGGTTCTTCCCTGGACTCCTTTGGGCCTGAATTATCTCCCCAGGCTCATGTGTCTGAATACTTTGTGCCCAGCTGGTGGCACTGTTCTGGTTAGCTACAGAATTGTGGAGATGTGGGGCTGGAGAGATAGTTCCACAGTTAAAAAGTACTGGCTGCTCGGCCGGGCAGTGGTGGCGTATGCCTTTAATCCCAGCACATGGGAGGCAGAGGCAGGCGGATCTCTGTGAGTTCAAGGCCAGCCTGGGCCAGCCTGAGCTACAGAGTGAGTTCCAGGACAGGCTCCAAAGCTACACAGAGAAACTCTGTCTCAAAAAAAAAAAAAATTGCAGAGAGCTGGTGGGTACGGAACTCAAGCTTTCTGGGTATGAAAATCATGATGTCAACAGCTACTCTGCTGTTGCCACACCCTGCACTGTGCTCACCACACCAAGATGAGCTGAAACCCTCAGTCAAATTAAACCTTCCTTTAGTTGCTTCTGATAGGTACTTTGTCAAAATGACAGAAAAGATATAAATGCAGGCAGCCTTGAGGGGAGCCAGAGTACTGGGGTCCAGGCAGGTCAGCCTGTGATGCTGATGGTTGTGTGACTATGTGAATGAGATTTGAAAAGAGAAATGGGGTGCTATGCATTTACCACAATGTGTCACTATCTCAGACTTAGAGGAAGCTGGGCACACATGCCGAAACTCCTCGGGAGAAGTTACCACTTTGGACATCCAGAAGATACCTCCCACACACCCCAGATGGGGATGACCACCAGCGACAAAGTAACTCCAAGGGCACAAACCCATGCTTCAAAGCCACAGGCACATTCTTGGTCAGGCTGAGGCATCTTCCAGAAACGGAGCAGCTCTTCCTCTCGGCGTCCACTCTGGTTGCGCAGCTACAAACAGTGAATGACTCCAACTAAGACATTTGGGCATCTTCTGGGCCATGCAACGGGCCCCAACGAAGACACAGGAGCCAGAAACAGGCCAGGTGGTCAGTTAAGCCAGGAATCCTAAAGCAGCAGTTCCAAGAATATCCTTGCTGAAGACTGGAATGCCAGAAGAGCGTTCTGGTTCCCAGTTAACTCCCACACCTCCTCCTGGAGGCTGTACATGAGGACCTGAAAATGAGGAGACGTCTGGACACCTCATGGTTGGGCCAACTGAAGCGAGCCGCTCATGCCCTTCCCCATACTCAGTTTCCATCACAAATCCTTTAGAAAGCCCCCAGACTTCACAGTACCTTGTGTCTTGCTCTGCAGAAACTCTGTATCCTCCCTCCTTGCTCTCTCTCCCTCCCTGTGAAGCTTCTACCTATGAATCTATGACAAATTTACTCCTAAATTTACCCTATGTGGGGGCTGGAGAGATGGCACTCACTTGAGTGCTCTTCCTGAGGTCCTAAGTTCAATTCCCAGCAACCATATGGTGGCTCACAACCATCTGTAATGGGATCTGAGCCCTCTTCTAATGTACATGAAGACAGAGCACTTATATGCATAAAATACATGAATAAATAAATCTTTAAAAAAAGAGTTCTCTATGTGATTCATAAATTCTTCAGAGTTTTCATGACAAAAACAAGAAACCCTCTGGCTCAGGGTGGCTTTGGTGGCTGTTGAGTTTTCTAGTGTCCTAAGCCCCCCAACCCAACTTCACTGAGAGCCAAGAAAAGCTCCACAGCTCTTGAAGTTACCCCAATATTCCTGTTTCACTGAGATGCTCACATGCTCCTTCCCCTGAGCAGCAGTGGACACTGGCTATGCTCAGGTTCAGGGTCCTGCACTGGGGAGACATCTCAGATCGTCCAGGTGTGTCCAATGCAGAATGGCTGCCAAGAGGGGCTCAGAAATCCAGCTTCTTCGATGCAGGGCTATGGGTCCTGATCCTACTTCTTGGGAAAAACCTTGCTTGCTGGCCCACTATGGATTCAGACAACAGAGCCCTTCTGCTCTTCAGAAAAGCAGCAGTAGCTTCGTGGCCACATATTTCTCAGGAAGCTGAGCATCCATGCTTGACTGACAGCCAAGCATCCGAGAAGGAGACTTTTGACTCCATCTTGCTCTGCTTGACTTATCTCACTATTTGCAGTGTCCTCATGGACCCTGTAGCTGTAGCATGGGTAAGAATTTCCTTCCTTCTCAAGGCTGTACCATGCCCTGCCCTACAGATGGGCCACACTTCAGGAAGATCCTGGGGATCCTGAAGGAAAGTGGGCAGGCTGAGATCTGGTTCTTGGGGAGCTTCCAAAAGAAGAGAAAGCTTTAGGAGCCTAAGACAGAACGTAGCTCAGTAGGTAGTGTGCTTGCCTAGCATGCTTGAGTTCTGGGGTTCAATCCTGAGCCCTGATTACAATGGGTAGGGTACTGCATGCCTGTGATCACAGCATGTGGGTGGTAGAGGCAGGAGCATTATGATTTCAAGGCTTGGCTGCATAGTGAATTGGAAGCTAGCCTGGGCTACAGGAGACCCTGGCTTTGTGGTTACACACCTTCCTTGCTGCAGCAAAAGTTATTGTTCTGGTTCCAAGCCTGGTTGGCCATGTTCTTCCCCAGAGAGCACTGCCACAAGAAGCTGCACCACAGTGACATAAGCCCATTCTTGCTAAAAATGTGAAGCTTAAGGGGATCCCCAAATCTACAGGAAATGCTGCAGGGGGAAGCGCAGATGGGGGAGTACACATCCAAGGAGCCAGCAGATGTATCCTTGCTGTACTGACTTCCAGAGTGCCGGAGGCTGCTCTGTGCACAAGACCGGGGCCACAAAGTCCTAAAACGCACTGACTCAGGGGTCCAGAAGGGCTGAGATTCGATTTCCAGAGAGCCCCCGGGTCCTGATGCTTGGGTGATAGAGAACCCCATGGTTGCCAGGAGGGCTGGTGAGACTATTACCTTTAGGGAGTTCTAGACATGGAAAGAAAAGGAAAGACCACTTGCAAAGATGTTTGCAAGACACAATAACCAAAGCCAGGTGTGTGGCCCAGGGGAAATTAACTCACCACAAAAAAAAAAAAAGCATTCATGAGACAAGTGGGGAATTATTGGAATTATTCATTATTTGGAAGTCATTGCTAATGTCAGGTATGACCACGGATGGCCATGGGGGTCTGGAAGAAACTCTCGCTCTTTCCAGAATACCTGAGGTAGAAGGGGTGAACTGGCACAAAGTCCAGGCTTTACTCTAAAATACCAGATTGAAGAGCAGGAAAAACAGGACAGCGGCTGCAAGTCTGGCCCTGACTGTGGAGTGTACACCATGACCGTGTGAGGCTTCACTGTGCTGTTGACTCATGGGACTAAGGTTAGGGCTGTACCATGTAGGAGGTATGCAACAGGCCTCTATGGTGCCACCTCATTTGGATGTCTTTGCCTGAGGCCATTGTGAAGAGTCCCTAGGGAAATAGAATTAAAGGGAGATGACAGCTAAGTGGGTAGACAGACAGACAGACAGAGTCTTAGTTTCATTTCTATCACTGTGATAAAAATACCCTGACAAATGCGGCTTAGGGGAGAAAGGGCTTATTTTATTTTTATTTTTTATTTTTTGAGACAGGATCTCACTGTGCAGCCCAGGCTGGCCTGGAACTCACTATGTAGACCAGGTTGGCCCCCAACTCAGAGATCTGCCTATCTGCTTTCTGAGTGTTGGGATTAAAGATGTATGCTAACACACCCAGCTATTTTATTTGTGAGATTTCTTTTTATTTGTGTGGGTATTTATTTGCATTCCACTTGTGTTCAGATGCCCACAGAGGCCATAAGAGGGCATCTGATCCCCTGGACCTGGAGTTACAGGTGGTTATGTGCCACCCCATGCCGGTGCTGGGAATCAAATTCAGGTCCTGTGGAAAAGCAACAAACTTCTTTAACTGCTGAGCCATCTCTCCAGCTCAAGGCAATCTATAAAAGGAAGGATTTAATGAGGGGCTTGCTTACAGTTTTAGTGTTAGTCCGTGACTATGGTGGCAGGGAGCATGGCAGCAGGCAGGTAGGCATGGCCCTAGAACAGTAGCTAATCACTTATATCTTATCCTCAAATTGGAGGCAGAGAGGCAGTGGCTGGGCCTGGTGTGAACTTTTAAAACCTCAAAGCCCACCCCCAATGACACACCTCCTCCAACAAGGCCACACCTCCTAATCCTTCCCAAAACAGTTCCACCAACCAGGGACCACACATTCAAATATATGAGCCTATGGGGGCCATTCTCATTCACACAACCACAACCTTAGTAAGGGTTTAAAGAAGTATCTAACCAGCTGCAGATAATTATAAAATAAGATGCGTGGTTAGGGGAAGAGTACTCGCCTGAAGTTAGAGAGGCCCCAGGTTCCATCCTTGGCCTTGCGAAGAAGGAATAGCAGATCTCACTGGGCCACAAGATACTGACCATGCCCCCTCAACTACGACTGTGAACGGCCTTCAGACCGAGGCTCCCTGGATGAAGTAAAGGGAGTCCAGGGGTCGCAGTGATTTCCGCAGCCAGCAAAGTGACAATCTGAAGAAGGGCAGTTCCGCTCCACACAGTGAAGTAGCCGGCGTTGGCTCAAACTTCAGGGGTCTGACCCAGAATGGTTTATTTTAGGCATATTTAAAGGACAGGATAATTTGGTGAAAACTTTTCTGCTGATAATTAAATCGTTCCCATGTGTGCAGTAAAGCATACACATAAATCTCTTTGAAGAATAAAGCAAGCTAAATGAAGATCAGGCACGACTACATCAAAGTTCTTTGCAAAGTCCTTGTGACACCTTCCATAAAGATGGGTTCCATAGATTGACTGAGAAAGGCAGGCTTATAGTAAGGGTCTTGGGGAGGGTCCGGTGTGGTCTCTGGATACACAGATAGCGCAAAGGTCACCAGACTAGAATGCACATCTGATCCCAGCCTTCTGGGAGGATAGCGGGTATCATCATCCTCTTGAAGAACAACCATGTGTGCTAACTAACAATCCAGGTTCCCTCGGGGCTTATCTGTGAGCACAAGGACCTTCATGCCTCCTACAAGGGAAGAGAACCTTCCATCTTATTCTTGAACGCCCACTGGGTAGTAAGATTTCACAGCTTTTTAGAGACCATGCGACTCGATGGGGCTCCATGTCACAGAATCACAGAGCTGGGGTTTGAGAAGGGACTTCAAGGAGCCCAACCTTATCATCAAGTCCTCAGGTAGTCCAGTGGATAAGAAGCCGAGGCAGGATCTGAGGAAACAGGTCCCTAGAATCTTGCAGCTTTAACACCCTTCCTCACAGTGCCCCACCTGACTTAAGATGAGCCACACCTGCCAAAGGAGGGACACTTGCTGTCCCCACAGCACAGATGGGAAAGCTGACCTTAAGATATTAATTCTTGGGGCTGGAGAGATGGCTCAGAGGTTAAGAGCACTGACTGCTCTTCCAGAGGTCCTGAGTTCAATTCCCAGCAACCACATGGTGGCTCACAACCACCTGTAATGAGATCTGGTGCCCTCTTCTGGCCTGCAAGGACACATGCTGTATATGTAATAAATAAATAAATCTTTAAAAAAAAAAGTCTAGATGTACATTAAAAAAAAAAAAAAAAAAAAAAAAAGATATTAATTCTTGCCGGGCGGTGGTGGCGCACGCCTTTAATCCCAGCACTCGGGAGGCAAAGCCAAGCGGATCTCTGTGAGTTCGAGGCCGGCCTGGGCTACCAAGTGAGTTCCAGGAAAGGCGCAAAGCTACACAGAGAAACCCTGTCTTGAAAAAACAAAACCAAAAACAAAAAGGTATTAATTCTCAGCCAGGCTGCAGTGGCACACACCTTTTATCCCAACATTCTGAAGGCAGAGGCAGGCAGATCTCTGTGAGTTCAAGGCCAGCCTGGTCTACAGAGCTAGTTCCAGGACAGGCTGAGCCACACCAGAGAAAATTTGTGTTTGTCTCAAAAAACGAAAAACAACAAACAAGCAAAAAAGATACTAATTCTCTTGACCAAAGGACTTCCTGTGGTGGCCCCTGCAATGAGCCAAGATCCAAAGAGTCCCAGACACAAGTCTTAAGTCATGTTAACAACCATCCTTCATATGGACATCCAGGCACATCTTCACGCATTTTCTATTGCTGTAACAGACTACTTGAGACTGAGTAACTTATAAAGGACAGAGATTTATTTGGCTCAAGGCTCTAAAGTATGAGAAATCCAAGAGTGTGGTTTTGGTACCTGACAAAAGTCTTTGTGACATGTCATGCCACAGCAGGGCATAAAGCAGAAAGGTAGGTAAAGGGGAAAAGAAATGTTGTGGGAATATTACTTTAACTAGGCAAAGATGTGTTACATTTGTTTATGCCTCATTTATTTAATTATATAAAGATGTTTTGCTGTTTCACCTTGCTGCATAAGGTACCTGATTGCGCTAATAAAAAGCTGAGTGGCCAATAGCTAGGCAGTAGAGGGACAGGCAGGGCTGGAGGGCAGAGAGAATAAGTAGGAGGAGGAATCTCTGCTCGAGAGGAGAAGAGAATGAGTAGAACGAGGGAGAAAGAGTGGGAGATGCCCAGTGCCAGCCAGGCAGCCACCAGACAGACAGACAGACAGACACAGAGTAGGACATACAGAATGAAAGGTAAAAAGCCCTAAGGCAAAACATAGATGAAGAGAAACAGGTTAATAAGTTATAAGAGCTAGTGGGACAAACCTAAGATAAGGCTGAGCATTCTTAACTAATAAGTCTCTGTGTCATGATTTGGGGGCTGGTGGTCCGAGAAAGCCTGTTACAGAGAAGAATCATGAGACAAAGACAGCTTTACCAGGACCCTGCTCCTACCACCACCATACCAGCATTCCTCTGGTCACCAAAGCAGAGCCCTCCTGGTTCACACCTTGGAAATGCCCCCACCTCTCCACACGGTGGCACTGGGGACCAGGTTTCCCACATGAGCGCTTTGCCTGTGCAGGCTGCAGCAACTGGTTAACCTGTGCTCGTGGGAAGTGGGCAGGCCCAGCAGAAACCCACCAGCCATGGTTGCTTTATACCCAGTCAGCCAAACCAAAACCTTTCCCCCATCTTACCCATGGCCTCTGCCTCCAGCCCAGCCAAAACTCCCCAGAGTGTCCTTCCTAAGTGTCCACTAGTCTGCCACCAGGCTCCTCCTGGTTCTAGATTCTTCTCTCCCAGAATCACCCCACCCATTTCCTCCCCAGCATCTCGAGCTCCACTTTTTCTTTTTTTTCTTTTCTTTTCTTTTCTTTTTTTTTTTTTTTTTTTTTGGTTTTTCGAGACAGGGTTTCTCTGTGTAGCTTTGCGCCTTTCCTGGGACTCACTTGGTAGCCCAGGCTGGCCTCGAACTCACAGAGATCTGCCTGCCTCTGCCTCCCGAGTCCGCTAGGGGGCGCCCCGCGCGCCGTCCGTCCGCTAGGGGGCGCGCCGCGCCCCGCCCGCCCGCTAGGGGGCGCGCCGCGCCCCGCCCGTCCGCTAGGGGGCGTGCCGTGCCCCGCGCCGTCCGCCCGCTAGGGGGCGCCCCGCACCCCGCCCGTCCGCTAGGGGGCGCGCCGCGCCCCGCCCGTCCGCTAGGGGGCGCGCCGCGCCCCGCCCGTCCGCTAGGGGGCGTGCCGTGCCCCGCGCCGTCCGTCCGCTAGGGGGCGCCCCGCGCCCCGTCCGTCCGCTAGGGGGCACCCCGCGCCGTCCGCCCGCTAGGGGGCGTGCCGTGCCCCGCGCCGTCCGTCCGCTAGGGGGCGCGCCGCGCCCCGCCCGCCCGCTAGGGGGCGCCCCGCGCCCCGCCCGCCCGCTAGGGGGCGCGCCGCGCGCCGTCCGTCCGCTAGGGGGCGCCCCGCGCCCCGCCCGCCCGCTAGGGGGCGCGCCGCGCCCCGCCCGTCCGCTAGGGGGCGCCCCGCGCCGTCTGCCCGCTAGGGGGCGCGCCGCGCCCCGCCCGCCCGCTAGGGGGCGCGCCGCGCGCCGTCCGTCCGCTAGGGGGCGCCCCGCGCCCCGCCCGCCCGCTAGGGGGCGCGCCGCGCCCCGCCCGTCCGCTAGGGGGCACCCCGCGCCGTCCGCCCGCTAGGGGGCGCGCCGCGCCCCGCCCGCCCGCTAGGGGGCGCCCCGCGCCCCGCCCGTCCGCTAGGGGGCGCCCCGCGCCGTCCGTCCGCTAGGGGGCGCGCCGCGCCCCGCCCCGTCCGTCCGCTAGGGGGCGCGCCGCGCCCCGCCCGTCCGCTAGGGGGCGCCCCGCGCCCCGCCCGCCCGCTAGGGGGCGCGCCGCGCCCCGCCCGTCCGCTAGGGGGCGCGCCGCGCCCCGCGCCGTCCGTCCGCTAGGGGGCGCCCCGCGCCCCGCCCGCCCGCTAGGGGGCGCGCCGCGCCCCGCCCGTCCGCTAGGGGGCGCGCCGCGCCCCGCCCCGTCCGTCCGCTAGGGGGCGCGCCCCGCCCCGTCCGTCCGCTAGGGGGCGCGCCGCGCCCCGCCCGTCCGCTAGGGGGCGCCCCGCGCCCCGCCCGTCCGCTAGGGGGCGCGCCGCGCCCCGCCCGGCTTCTTTTTTTTTTTTTCAAAGATTTATTTCTTTATTATGTATACAGTGTTCTGTCTGCATGTATGCCTGCAGGCCAGAAGAGGTCACCAGATCTCATTACAGATGGTTGTGAGCCACCATGTGGGTGCTGGTAATTGAACTCAGGACCTCTAGAAGAGCAGCCAGTGCTCTCAACCTCTGAGCCATCTCTCCAGTCCCTAGCTCCACTTTTCAAGCACTAGTATTGAGACACGGCTGATATACCATCAACTCCAGCCTTTAAAAGTAAGTGGTGCATCATGTTCAGAGTGGAACAGAGTCATCCACCCCTCCCCTACTACGAGTTCCAGGGCATTCTCGGGATTTACTTGCTTATTTGTTTTTGGGGGGGGATTTTGTTTGTTCATTTGTTTTGAGACAGGGTTTCATTATTTGCTGCAGGATAACTCACTATGCAGCCCAAGATGACCCTGAACTTGTGGCAACCATCTTTTCTCACACTCTGCGTCCTAGCATGATAGGTATGAGTCACCACACCCAGCAAGTCCCAGGATGTTTTCATTACCCCAAAAGGAACCCAAACCCATGATCAGCCATCCCCTGCTGTCCTCCCCGAGCCCTGTGCAGTCTCACATCTGTCTGAGTGCACACACACACACACACACACACATACACACACACACACACACACACACACACAGATACAAAAGTAAATAAATAAACTTAAAACTTTAAACCTGGGAGGCAAGATGGCTGGCCCGAGGAATGAAATTCTGTGTCTAGAAACAGATTTTAGAAGCGATTTCTCCTCACAATATCTTTTTCAAATCGCCCGATAAGGATCATGGCATCAGCAGTCCAGTGGGTGACATCAAACAGAACTATCTAGAAACATTTATTTCCAATCCAAAATGGAGCTTTATCTAGTGTCTGTCATAAGTCTACATATTCTCTTCCAGAGAATATGCAAGGTCAAGCTGGCTTTGACGGCCAATGGCAGGACATTATTGTGCTACCACCCTTCTGTGGACACCCCCTATGAACACACCTAACCTATCCCTCAACCAGATATTTTGCATAATAATGAAGAAAACATACGAACAAGTGCTGAAAACCAAATTAGAAGAAAAAAGCAAACGGCTTGAGCAAGGCCCTGTGATAGAGCAGCTCAGGAGGTGTTCTTCACCACAAAGCATCGCTGGTACCCGCACGGACAGGATCACAGGCGCCGTAAGAAACTGGATCCCCCCAAAGACAGGTGACAGCTCTCGATTTTCCAAGCATCCAGGAAATTTTGCTTTTGTCTTATTTGCCAGCTGAGAAAATGCAAATGGTGTATTCATTAAGATGTTATGTAAGAAAATAATAAAAATACCCTTTCATAGATAAAAAAATAAATAAAAATAAAATAAAACTTAAACCTGAAGAAAACAAACAATCTAGCTTAAAAAATGGCCATGCAACTAAGTGGAATCGTCGAAAATAGTAGTAAACAAGCAAACACTTTTTTTGTTTTGTTTTGTGTTGTTTTTTTTTTTTTTTCCAAGACAGGGTTTCTCTGTGTAGCTTTGGTGCCTTTCCTGGAACTCACTCTGTAGCCCAGGCTGGGCTCAAACTCACAGAGATCCGCCTGCCTCTGCCTCCGGAGTGCTGGGATTAAAGGCGTGCGCCACCACTGCCTGGAAGGAAACACTTTTTAAGATTATTTTTTAGGCCTGGAGAGACAACTCAGCGGTTGAAAGAATTTGCTGCTATTCCAGAGGACCCAAATTCAGTTCCCAGCACTTACATGGTGGCTCACAAATACCCTGCCACTCTAGTTCCAAAGGTCCTGTTGGCCTCTCTGGCCTCTTTGGGCATCAGGTATGGGAGTGGTACACAGGCATATGTGCATACAAGACATCCATACACATAAAAAAAAATTTTAATTAATTTTTTACAAAACCAGTTTTTAAAAAAATCACGTCTGTGGGACACTACATAAAACCCTAACTGGTAAATATGGAAAGAGATTTGTAAGAAAGGAGAGCAGCCAAGGGTTGGGGGACAGTCTCCAGAATGCATCATATACATGGATGTAATTGTTAGTGATTGACATTTATTACTAAGAAAAGGAATAATGTCGTGGTGTTGGCAACCTGCCCAGCAAATGCTAATTGTGCTGAAATTCCTGAGTCTCTGCTGGCAAGAGGCTTTGGGAAAACTCTAGAATGAGAGGCTTCTTTTCATTCTCATATCTGCATGGTCTTCCACACCTTCTATGCTGCCCCAGGAAGGCTGAATTTTAAGACAATCTGGTTGATTCACCAACCTCAAGATAAACAACAAATATAAAAAAAACATAGATCAGATTTCAATTTTCAGTTAAACTCTTCAGTGGTGCCCCCTTCAGGATGGCCTTAGAATAGCATCATTCTCCAAGTCACAGCCAATCTGATCCTACCAGGGATCTTCCCCAAATTCACCCCAAATTTACAGGCCTGCTCTCTGCATCTGTTAAGCATCAACTCACACATCAGCAGGACTTAGGATCTCTCTTACTGGCTGTCTTTCTTCCCTGGCCATAGTTGGCCCTCAAGCCAGACCCTAGTCTGCTGTCCTGGAATCCTCAGTGCCTGAAGCCCTAGGGTTTCTGGGAAGTGCTCCTAAGTGTACAAGGAAGGAGTAAAGGACAGACAAACTGGAAGCCACCTGGATCTGACTGATGCTCTCCTTTCTAAAGTGTTGACTTCTGAAAAATCTCCTGGTGAGGGCACCGTTAGTGTGGTAGGTAGACTGATGTTGATTTGGGGCTTTTCTCCAATTCTATTATTAGTTAGTTTGTGTGTTTGTGGGTACTTCACCTGCACATGCACCGTGTGTGTGCAGTACCCAAGTAGATCAGAAGAGGGCATTGGATTCGCTGGAACTAGAGTTACAGATGGTTGTGAGCTGCCATGTGGGTGCTGAGAATCTAACTCTGGGCTTCTAGAAGAGCAAGTAGAACTCTTAATAGCTAAGCCATCACTCCAGCACCAGCTCGTTACCGATTCTAAGTCATCAGAGCACGTCTTGCTCGCACAGGGGAAGGTGATCCTCCCTTCTCATCTGCAAGTCGACAGTGTCATGGAGATGTATGTATTACCAGCACACACACCTCACCTTCAGCCCTTCTCCTTTAACATGGGAAAGGGCACACTCTGTGAAAGCAACTCCAGCCAGCAAAAACAGCACAGGACACCAAGTCATCTGGGGGAGGGAGGTCCTATGAGGATGTCATAGGACATTCTTATTCAGGTGACCTGGCAGCTGCCCAGTGTGCATTCAGTCACCTGCCCCGGCAGCTCTTTCATGCCGGCTCCCAGCAGTCTCGGGAACTGCCAGCTCCTGATTTGATTCTCCCTATGTCCTCCAGGAAGGCTGAAACAGCAATTGCCAAGAGATGCTGTGGCTCAGGCAGGATTCTGCCACAGCCCCGCCATCATTACAATAATGAAACTGGTATTCAGTTGAGTCTGAAAAGCCTTGCAGCTGGGTGGTCAGTATGCACTCAGCTGGGTATCCTACAAGGCACAGATAGGCTCTCACATGGCACAGGCTGGCTAGGCACTTTACACAGCAGCTAGAGTTCCAAGACAGGAAGAACCCAGTCCTGTGAAACCTAGGCTCAGACTGGCACCAAAGTCACTCTGTCACATTTCTCTGCAGAAGCAATTCTGGATGTGCCAAACTCAAGTAGGGGAAAGCAGGTCACTTTTTAAGGAAATTCTAACACCTAATTTTGTCATTTTTATTTTATGTTTGGGTAAGCGTGTGCCTGCATTATGTGAATGTCTATGCAGTACCCAAGGAGACCAGAAGAGGGCACTCGAACTAGGGTTACAGATAACTATGAACTGCCTTACTGCTGAACTGTCTCGCTAACCCTAAGAGGATACATCTTGATACAAATAGTTACAAAGTCTCATTCGCAAGGGTCATGGAAATAGAAGGAGATTAAGGATAATCTTTCAGAAAACATTGAAACAAACTGTCCAGTGCAGAATGAAAACTAAGAACAAATAGTATCTATTTCATGACCCCTATCAGGTCCTCGGCTAGGATTCCAAATCAAATACATTGACATTTTTGCAAATAAATTCTCGCTAGGTGAGATAAACAGCACAGGGGCTGTGTTATACCTGGCTTCCAGGTGACTATCAGGTCACTACTACCTAAATAGCAACAAAGTGACTTGATAAATTATAGGAGGGCTCTGTAGAAGCTAAATGCCTGTCTGTATCATCATCATCATCATTATCATCATCATCATCATCATCATCATCATCATCATCTTTCTTCTTTTTCCTCCTCCTCTTCCTCCTCCTCCTGTTCCTCCTCCTCCTTCTCCCGTTTCTCTTTCTCTTCCTTCTGGTTTTTTTATTTTTTGAGGCAGGGTTTCTCTGTGTAGCTCTAGCTGTCATGGAACTCTCTTTGTAGACCAGACTGGCCACGAAGTCACAGCGATCCACCTGCTTCTGCCTCCCAAGTGATGAGATCAAAGGTATGTGTCATCACGCCCGGCTGCCTGTCTGTATTAATAGCTTATGAGCCAGCAGGGACAAGTGTTGGTGGTCCCACAGCTGGAGGTGGGCATCAGAGGGATCTGAGGGGAGTCTTAAGTCTTGAAGCAGCACCAGAAAGGTAGTGTTCCACCCAAAGAGCCAAGTCACCAGACTCATGACTGAGCTAGTTAATTCTCTTTTAGTTTTTAGTTTTATTACTATTATTGTTTGGTTGGTTGTTTGGTTTGGTTTTTGAGACAGGGTCTCTCTCCATACAAGCTGTCTTTGATTTAACAGAGACTCTACTGCTCCTCCTTCTTGAGTTCTGAGATTAAAGTCACACACCACTGGTCCAGACCTAGGCTGGTTTTGGTTTTTTGAGACAGAGTTTCTCTGTGTAGCCCTGGCTGTCTTGGAATTCACTATGTAGACCAAAACTCACAATGATCCACCTGCCTCTGCCTCCTGAGTGCTGGGATTAAAGTCGTGCACCACCATGCCTGACCTGGGCTATTTTCTTTGTTTGTTTTGTTTTTTCAGAACAGGGTTTCTCTGTGTGACCCCTGCTGTCCTAGAACTTGCTCTATAGGCCAGGCTGGCCTCAAACTCAGATCCACCTGCTTCTGCCTCCTGAGTGCTGGAGTTAAAGCTGTGTGCCACCACTGCCTGGCTCTGACTTGGGATGTTTTTAACACAGCCATTCCAGGGTGGGTGTGGTGGCACACTGCTGTAATACCAGTACTAGGAAGGAAAAAGGCAGGCAGATCTAGTGTCAGTCTGGGGACAGCCTGGTTTACACAGTGAATTCCAGGCCAGTCAAGGCTGCATAGTGAGACCTTGTCTCAAAAAATAAATAAATAAATCAAAATAGAGAAATAACAATAGAAGAACCCAGCCGGGTAGCCTTTAATCCCAGCACTCGGGAGGCAGAGGCAGGCTGATCTCTGTGAGTTCGAGGCCAGCCTGGTCTACAGAGTGAGATCCAGGACAGGCACCAGAACTACATAGAGAAACCCTGTCTGAAACAAAACAAAACAAAACAGTAGAAGAATCCAGTGTGCCTTGCTTACCCAGAATCTTTGCACAAGCAGGTCACATGATCTTACCGTACAGTCTGTGGGAGCTCCTACCCCCTATACCTTTCATCCTTCCACTCCTCCTCATTCTCACCCATGATTAACTCATTCTAGCAAGTTCTTCACCATCCAAGAACAATGTGAGGTGCTTTTTATATAAATTCAGTGTTTTCTCAGACGGGCAGTGGTGACACACACCTTTAACCCCAGCACTTGGGAGGCAGAGGCAGGCAGATCTCAGTGAGTTCGAGGCCAGCCTGGTCTACAGAGCGAGATCCAGGACAGCCAGGACTGGTACACAGAAAAATCTTGTCTCAAAAAACCAAAAAGAAAAACAAAATGCAATGTTTTCTGTTCCTGTGTCTTTGTGTGATGAGCTTTGGAGGTAAGGAAGGCAGTCCACCACCCCTGGTCCTGGGAAATGTAGTCTGTTTGGTAGAGCATTTGCCTGTCATGTGTGAAGCCCGGGAGCGGTGGTGCAGGTTTGCAATCCTAGCACACAAGCAGAGGCGGGGGATCAGGAGTTCGAGGACACCCTCAGCTATAGAACAAATTCATGGGCCATCTGGGACATATGGCAGTGTCTTTAAAAACAGAAAGAGTGTGGTGGTACTGCTGCTTGCCTTTAATTCCAGCACGTGGTAGGCAGGACCAGATGGATCTCTGAGTTCAAGGTCAGCCTGGTCTACACAGTAAGGTCCAGGACAGCCAGGGCTACACAGAGAAACCTTGTCTCAAAAAAATAAATAAAAACAAATAAATAAATAAATAATAAAAACAAAAAGAATTGTTTTGGCCCAGAGACTATGCAAGCATGATGGGGCTAACCGATTGTCTAAACACTTGGAGTTGTGGAAGTGCTGGTGTTGATATTGGTCTTGCAAAGGCTGTGCCAATATCTATCTATCAGTGGTGGGACATCCTAATACTTCCCAAGGTGTTTATCTTCCCTCTTCTTACAGGCTATAAAACTCCCTTTCACAAAGAGAGGGAAAGTAAATGTCAGAAACATGACTATTCAAAAGACATTCAGGAAGGGATGGATGGTGTCGAGCGGCTGTGCAGAATACCAAAGGCTGGGTTTTCTTCCACGCCAGCGTATCTGTTAGGAATTCATGGCACTTACACAAGAGCCAGGCAGGGAACGTTTCCTGGTTTCCTTCGCATGGGAGGCAAAGTGCCTACGTTCACACCTGTGGCCTTTTCCGCCCTGCCAGCTTCTCCGTGGCACCTGTTGCTCCTCTCTTAGCCCACCCTGCCTGACTAGAAACCGAGCCAGCAAGCTGCCTCCTCAGCCCCTGGCACTCGCTCAAACCCTAGTTCTCATGCGGCAGATTCACGGAAAACCTGCCGGTGTGGTTTTCAGCTGCTTCTGGGTAGGAAACTTTCCATCCAGGCAGGTTGCTTTCCATCTCAGCACTTCTTCATATTCATGCTTACCTTTAAAGTTCAACTGCTTCTGCTGTTTTGCAGCTTGTCATGACCAGCACACCACTCCCTGGCATATGGTGGCATCCTCATTGCCAGCTCCATTACTGGCAAAGATATTCCCACATATGCACTTATAAATTCCATTTATCTGTATCTTTTTTTTTCCCCCTCGAGACGGGGTTTCTCTATCTAGCCCTGGCTGACCTTGCTCTGTAGACCAAGCTGGCCTCAAATTCAGAGACCTGCCTGCCTCTACCTCTGAGTGCTGAGATCAAAGGCATGTGCCGCCACCGCCCAGCTCATTTATCTGTATTTTTTTTTTTTTTTTTTTTTTGGTTTTTCGAGACAGGGTTTCTCTGTGTAGCTTTGCGCCTTTCCTGGGACTCACTTGGTAGCCCAGGCTGGCCTCGAACTCACAGAGATCTACCTGCCTCTGCCTCCCGAGTGCTGGGATTAAAGGCGTGCGCCACCACTGCCCGGCTATCTGTATCTTAAAACAAGCAAACAATCTGGAGATTGAACCTGGGGTCTCATGAATGATGAACAAGCATTTGTATCACCGAGTTCCGTGCCCAGCATGCCTCCCTCTCTTTTGGAAGATCTCACTATGTAGCCCTGTCTGGTCTGTAATTACCCATGTAGAGCAGGCTGGCCCTTGGGAGTCTCTGCCTCCTGAGCATGGGGTTAAATGTGTGCATTAACACGCAGCTTTCCAGCCCCTTTTAAAACTTTTTGCACTTGAAATCAGTCACTAAGTCGCCCAAGAAGGCCTTGAGTTTTTGAACCTCCTGATTCAGCCTCCAGAGTAGCTGTGATTATAGGTTTAGTACCAAGACCAGCTTGAACTTTCCATTTTTCTTTCTTTTTTTTTTTTTTTTTTTTTTTTTTTTTTTTTTTGGTTTTTCGAGACAGGGTTTCTCTGTGTAGCTTTGCGCCTTTCCTGGAACTCGCTTTGGAGACCAGGCTGGCCTCGAACTCACAGAGATCCGCCTGGCTCTGCCTCCCGAGTGCTGGGATTAAAGGCGTGCGCCACCACCGCCCGGCGAACTTTCCATTTTTCAATGACTCTTAGTCATTATCATTGCTATAAAACTTAGACTGCTTTTTCTGGCCTCCTAAATGAGAGGAATTTCATTCATATTTGCTGCTTTCTGGTAAAGACAACATTTCTGCAAGTCCTCCCAGTGAGCAATGGGGTTCATTTAGCTTTTTTTTTTTTTTTTTTTTTTTGGTTTTTCGGTTTGTTGGTTTTTGGTTTTTTTTTTTTTTTTTTTGAGACAGGGTTTCTCTGTGTAGCTTTGCGCCTTTCCTGGAACTCACTTGGTAGTCCAGGCTGGCCTCGAACTCACAGAGATCCGCCTGACTCTGCCTCCCGAGTGCTGGGATTAAAGGCGTGCGCCGCCGCCGCCGCCGCCGCCGCCGCCGCCGCCGCCGCCGCCGCCGCCGCCGCCACCACCACCACCACCACCACCCGGCTTTTTGGTTTTTCGAGACAGGGTTTCTCTGTGTAGTTTTAGTGCCTGTCCTGGATCTCGTTCTGTAGACCAGGCTGGCCTTGAACTTGCAGTGATCCACCTGGTTCTTCCTCCCAAGTGTTGGGATCAAAGGCGTGCACCACCGCCTCCCGGCTTGGCTTTTTTAAAAATATATTCATTCATTTATTTTTTAAAAATATATTCATACTGCAATTATGCTCCAGGCCACAAAAAGACAAATACATTTTGAAAATTAAAACACACTAGCCAGGTGCGGTGGCCCACACCTGTATCCCAGCTATTCTGAAGGCGGGGTCATCACTTGAGCCCAGACTTAAAGGCCAGCCTGAGCAACATAGTGAAATCTGAAGCCCACACCTGTATCCCAGCTACTCTGAAGGCGGGGTCATCACTTGAGCCCAGACTTAAAGGCCAGCCTGAGCAACAAAGTGAAATCCTATCTCAGAAAAATTAATTCTAAAAAACCCTTTAAAGCATACACACATGTTTGGGCTGGAGAGATGGCCCAGTGGTTAAGAGCACTGGCTGTTCTTCCCAGAAGACCAGGATATGACTCCTAGCACCCACATGGCTACTCACAGTCATCTGTAGCTTCAGTTCTAGGGGACTGATGCTTTCTCTGTCCCCTATAGTCACAGTTTAGGAGAAGTGCCAGATGTAATATACACAGAGTCCCACTCACTGAGGATGGTACCTGTGGTTTCATGAGCACCCAATGAGTATCAAGTTCTAGATGCAGCTGAGCCCATGAACAAATGGAAATACAGTGTACAGGTAACATTAGCCAGTCAGTGGGAGTTATGAGGGTTCGAGCGCTTTTAATCCCAGCACTCAGGAGGCAAAAAAAAAAAAAAAAAAAAGGCATGCAAGTAAGAAAGAGTGTACAGACAAGAAGCGGAAAAGTGACTGTGTGTTCAGGGGCCTGGGAGCCCTGGAGGACCACTAGCAGGAACTGATATCATCAGGTCTCTGTGTTCTTCCAAAGGCTCTGTCAGCTGGACCAATTGCTGGGACTTCCAAATGGGCATCTGTCATCCCAGGTGAACTAGTTACTTTTACAGTAGCAATAACCTAGTGCCTGACAAGAATCAGCTTACAGGTTTATTTTGCCTCATAGTTGAAGGGATAGAGTCCATCATGGTGGGGAATGTATGAAGGAGTATGAAGTGACTGTTGCTGTCCTCACAGACATACCCAGAGATGTCTCTTCTCCACAATCTAGTGAAGTTGACTTGAAGATTAAACATCACACCAGCCAAGGCTGGGGATGAAGCACAATTGGTAGAGTGCTTGCTTAACACACAACAGAGTTCTTAGCTTGATCACATAAACCTGATTGGTAATGCACACCTGTAACCCTAACATTCAAGTAAAGGTTCAGAAAGATCAGAAGTTCAAGGTCATCAGTAGCTGTACATAGTAGCCATATAGCCTACAGCATACATGAGCCGATCTCTCCTGGAGAAAAACAAAACACACACAATAAAACAAACATCACAGTAGTCTGTGTCTATATAGCTGCCCCAGGGCTTGTTCTCTTAATGTCTCCAAATAAGAGATAAATAGATGTGACACGGATAGGTGGATTAATGAGTGAGACATGAGTAGATAGTTGGGTGGATTAATGAATGAGGGGTTAACGGACGGGTAGGAGGACAGAAGACTGGTCAAATTGCTGGTGACTGTGGGGATGCTGTAGGTTTAAATCCCTCCAGGAAGCCGGATGGGGGCCCTTATCTACAGCCGCACCAGTGAGAGGCCTGGGGCAGGAGGGCCAGCAAAGGGAGAAGGCGCGGTCCCAGAGGCGGGAGCGGGAAACCGCGGCGCTGAGCACGCGCGGAGAAGCAGTTCACTGCCCAGGCAGCGAGCAGCGCGCGGGACCCGCCCGGGCGGCAGGGAGTGCGCAGGCGCCAGGGTCGGGGGCGGTGCCTCCGTGCGCCCTTCGTCCCGCCCCCGCGCAGGCAGCGCCTCTCCCAATTGGACGGCGCCGCTACGACGGGCGTGGAGAGCGTCGTCGCGTCCGGTGACGTCTTCCGAGGACGTCGGGATAGTAGGCAGCGTCGGCTGCCGTGTCGGAGGCGTCCGCTGGAAAATGGCGGAATACTTGGCCTCCATCTTCGGCACCGAGAAAGACAAGTGAGTAGGGGCGGCCTGCCGGGGCTTGGGCCGGGGCGGCGATGGGCAACGGGTGCCAGCCGAGGCAAGCGATGGCGGCGTTCAGACGTGGCGGGCGGGGAGGCCCTGGTGGCCTCGCGCGTCTGGGCGCCGCTGCCTCGTGGGCCGGGCGGCGGGACCTGGCGGGCGGCTCGGGCTGGGCCTCGCGCTCCACGGGGCTCCGCGCCGGGTTCCACGCGGGACTCTGCTCCACGCCGCGCTCCCACTGCAGCCCTGGCTTCTGCGGCGAGTTAACACGTTTCTTGGAACTTTGGGCTTTGAGTGTCGTGTCGGAAGTGCGGTGGCACCATCCTCGCTAAAACTCAGTCGCCGGGGCTGATCATTGGGAGCGGTATCGACGGAATAAACCTCCTGACTGCCCAAGCGTTGGCGGACCTGCTTTTCTATTTAAATTAAGGTTTGCATGGGTTAAGAGGAAAAAAAAAACAATAATTCCGGTTGTATTTGTATGCCACCGTGGCACGTACTCATTTCCAGTGTGCTGGCTGAAGTTTAGGCTAAAGGAAATGTCTTCAGATGCTTTGAAGGATAATTCCTACCTTGAAAACCTAAAGATTAAGTGACTGGCTTAATCTGCTCTGAGTAAGTAGTCACCATTTTGGTGTTCTTGAATCTCGTATAAGGTTTATACAGATATCTGTGATGGAAAGCCTGTATTTGCAATAGATAACATTTTTGGTGCCACATTGGTCTCACTGTTGAAAATGTTCTACTTTTCAGGATGGATCAGGCACCTTTATACAGATAGAATCTGCTGTGTTTGCAAGAGGGAATGATTCTGAAAGTCTCTGAAAATCGGCAGTCACTGTAGAGACATTTTACTGGGTGTCAGGTCTAGGCCAGTCTTAGAGAAATGGGATAAAGTTTTGGGTTCTCAGGAAGTCATGGAGGAAGGCTGTATGTGTTGTGTTAAGGAAGTCTAAAATATATTAAAGAGACAGAGAGACGATTCAGTGGTTCAGAGTGTGAACTGCTCTTGCAGAGGCCAGGAGTTTGGTTCCCCAAATCTGCTTCATGTAATCTGGTGTCTCACAACCACCTGTAACTCCAGATCTGGGGAGATCCATTGTCACTGGCTACCACAGGCACCTGCGCTTAGGTATACACATCCACCCTCCCTCACATACACTTTTTGATTTTTTTTCAGACAGGGTTTCTCTTTGTAGCTCTGGCTGTCCTGGAACTCACTCTGTAGACCAGGCTGGTCTTGAACTCACAGAGATCCACCTGCCTCTGCTACCTGAGTGCTGAGATTAAAGGCGTGAGCCACCACTGCCCAGCCACATGTACATAATTTTTTGGTTTTTCGAGACAGGGTTTCTCTGTGTAGCTTTGGTGCCTGTCCTGGAACTCACTCTGTAGACCTGGCTGGCCTGAAACTCACAGAGATCCGCCTGGCTCTGCCTCCCAAGTGCTGGGATTAAAGGCTTGCGCCACCACCGCCCGGCCACATATACATAATTTAAAATAAAACCTGTAAAGTACTTTAAAATAAACATTCAAAGCCAGATGTGGTGGTACATGCCTTTAGTCTCAGCACTCCAGAGGCAGAGGAAGGCAGAGGACCTCTTGAGTTTCAGGCTAGTCTGGTCTACATAGCAAGTTACAGGACAACCAGAACTATATAGAGACCTTGTCTCAATAAATAAGTACTTTGGGAGAGTGCTTTTTTTTTTTTTTTTTTTTTTGTTTGTTTGTTTGTTTGTTTTGTTTTCTGAGACATGGTTTCTCTGTGTAGTTTTGCCCCTTTCCTGGAACTGGCTTTGGAGACCAGGCTGGCCTCGAACTCACAGAGATCCGCCTTCCTCTGCCTCCCAAGTGCTGGGACTAAAGGTGTGCGCCACCACCGCCCGGCCTTTTTTTAAAATTTTTAATCCAGGCTATTTCAGGAGGAACAGTCATCTGCAACAGAAACATGGGGTGCTTGTTAACTTTTGGGTTTTGTTTTGTTGTTGTTGTTGTTGTTAGGGGTTTTTTGTTTGTTTGGTTTTGGTTTTTTTTTGAGATAGGGTTTCTCTGTGTAATAGTCCTGACTGTCCTGGAACTCACTCTGTAGACCAGGCTGGCCTCAAACTCACAGGGATTAAAGGCATGTGCCGCCGCCACCCGGCAACTTTTTGGGTTTTTAAGAAGTAAAGTATGGTTCTTTTCCAATCAGATATTTAGCTGTGATATTTATAAACTATGATATTTTCCTAGATTCAGTTTGGTAGAAATCACCCTTCTTCCTTGGACGCCATTTGAAAGAGACAAAAAAGGTGATATATACAGTTATATAAACAAATACAGAGTTTTAAAAAATAAAGTCTTTAAAGAGATAGTAAAATTAATATAAAAAAATAAGCCATGTAGCGGGGCGGTGGTGGCACACGCCTTTAACCCCAGCACTCGGGAGGCAGAGGCAGGCGGATCTCTGAGTTCGAGGCCAGCCTGGGCTACTAAGTGAGTTCCAGGAGAGGCACAAAGCTACACAGAGAAACCCTGTATAATAATAATAAACCATGTAAAGATGAATATCACCCTTCTTCCTTGGACGCCATTTGAAAGAGACAAAAAAGGTGATATATACAGTTATATAAACAAATATATAGTTTTAAAAAATAAAGTCTTTAAAGAGATAGTAAAATTAATATAAAAAATAAGCCATGTAAAGAAGAATATCACACAGAGAATCTACCCCCACCTACCCCGACACACTGCCAAGATAGGGTTTCTCTGTGTAGCCCTGGCTGTTCTGGAACTTGATTTCTAAACCAGGCTGGTCTCAAACTCAGAAATCTGCCTGCCTCTGCCTCCCAAGTGCTGGGATTAGAGGTGTGTGTCCGGCTTCCTTGTAGTTTTGTTTCAGTAGTTTAGATAATTCATTAACTGAAGCAAAAGTACTTGCTGAGAGTGCGGGATTGAGAGCTGTTTGATGTGGAACTGTTGTGTGTTTTCAGTCAGAAGTTTGTCCAGCAAGCTGTTTATTGTCAGTTGATCCCCCCCACACACACACACACACCTTTTTTTTTTTAACTATTTATTTTATGTGAATTGTTGTTTTGCCTGCATGTATGTCTGTGTGAGGGTGTTAGATCCTCTGGAACTGGAGTTACAGACAGTTGCAAGCTGCCATGTGGGTGCTGGGAATTGAACTCCAGTTCTCTGGAAAAACAGCCAGTGCTCCTAACTGCTGAGCCATCTCTCCAGCCCTCAGTTGATTTTCTAAAGAGATACTGTCTAATCAAATGAGGTTATGTAAAGTAAGGAGGTCATTCAAAATCATTTTCTTCTCCCAATAAACTCACAGACTCTACTGTGTTTGTTGCTGTCTGCTCATAACTAGAGGATAACTCTTCACAGTTCCAGATTTCATTGAGGTTGAGACCTTCAGTCTTTCCCTCAGGGTGAAGACCTAAGCATGTGGCTCTTGCTAACAGTATCTGTGGAACAGCATTCCTCCCTCTGCAGCTGGCAACCCAATAGGGAAGCCGCATCAAGTAGAAGTTGATGTCACAGATCTTGCAGACCACCCAGCACCTGATGGGTGTTATTGCTTGTGCTTTCATGGAGTATCTGAGCAGTGCTAAAGAGGCTTTGTGGCCGGCATGTGCTCCTGGATGGTTTCTGAGGCAAGCTAGGTCTCCAAATAGCATGTTTGCAGTGAGGTTTCCAAAGAAATTTCCTCTCCAAACCTGAGTTTGTTTTGTGTTTTCTTGAGATATGGCAGCACTTAGGCCTGTGAATAAGAATACATAATCTCACTCAGTTCTTGGAACAGTGCCTCTTTGCATTGTCCTCATTTTATAGGTGCTAACATCCAGGACCCAGAGAATGAGTGGGGCTTAGAGCAACAGGAAGCAGGTTAGAATTAGAACATTCTGTAGGGAGCTGGAGTTAGGACCTCTAACATACTGCCTGCAAGAGGAAACACAGCCACCAAGAGCTGCCGAACTTCTGTGATTGGAAGAAAAGTAGCTAGGAAATAGGATCGTGTTAATGATGTTTTCATCATATCTTCCTAGAAATAATCAGTTCTTATTTTCCCTTACAGAGTCAACTGTTCATTTTATTTCAAAATTGGAGCATGTCGTCATGGAGACAGATGTTCTCGGTTGCACAATAAACCGACCTTTAGCCAGGTTTGTGTGTTGTTGGGCTTTTTTTTTTCCCACATAAACTGTCAAAAGTTCTTGCGCTTTCAGAGGCGATGGATGTTTCCTCGGACGTAGCAAGTCCTTTTTTCCCTAGTTGTCTTTTGCATTTGTTGTAGAGGGTGATGGACCCATCCCACCCCAGTGGAAAGTCCTGCTATTCTTAGCTTTAGCTTCTTAAAATGTGGTCGAGACTTGGCTGAGGCTGGGTTCACCGCCCTGTTCTACCTTCAGATAAATGCTGGTAGATGCAGAGGGATGCAGTCGCTGGGCAAGGCATGCTAGCATGGATGTTTGTCAGTGGGCCCAGCGTGCTCTAGTACCCCAGAGAGGTCCACACTTTGACACAGTTTCAGGGCGCATCATGATCATAGAATTTTAATGATAAAGATGGGCATAAATTGCCCCGGGGGTCTGTCCAGTTCACTGAGAGGTGCTTGTCATCTTAGACCTAGGTCTGCCCAGGTTAGACTCAGTCCCACGTTATTTGGTTTGGTAGAGCTGGGACAGGGAGGCAAGGATTGGTCCCAGCAGAGGCTTGCTAAATGAATTAAGAGGGCGGAGATTGGAAGGTCTTGCTGAGTCTGTCTAAATTGGGCAGTTGAGTTCATTCTCCAGCCCAGGCCTGCTTGCAGCAGCCCTCTAAGCTTCGGATACATCTTTTTTAGCATACAGTTTTTCTTTCACACATTTTCCCCCTCTTACATACTGTATTGGGAGTTTAAGAAATTAGCCAGTTGATACAAGGAGATAGAAGAAAGGGACCTTGGTGTAGAATGTACGCCCCCAGGAACCACAGCATTTTATGTTTTTAGAGGGGAGAGCACAATAATTTTTCTTCCCAATTATCCCTGGCTAACCATGGTTAGTGTAGGAGGCATCTGTCCTCTAATGACCCTAACGATGTCCCTTTCTTTTTGTGAATTTTAATACTATCAAAGCAATATTCCCTGCTTTAAACTGTCATATCATGAGTGTGTTGTTTGACTATTAGCACAATCTCCCACCTGACCCAGTGGTTATAAGCTGCTGACTCTGCATGCCTTTAGTGTGTCTGTGGGTAGTTAACAGGCATGTGAGGTGGTGGGCAGAGAGAGACTGTTCTCAGCCCTCTGAGCCAGAAGGCCTTTACTGTCCCATGGTTGCCTCCAGTGGCCTGAGCACTGTGGCCTAGAACACAGCAGGGAGGGCAGGGCCCCGTACAATATAAGGAGCTCAGCATTACAGTGATTATCTCAGTTGGGTTGACTAGTCAGAGGGAACTATGGCTTCCCCTTGACACTGCTTTCCCTACAACGAACAGCCCTTGTATGCCTCAGGACAGGGGAGACCTGCAGGGACCAGGCATCCATTCGCCACCATGCCCCCAGTAGGAAGCTTGGTAAAGTTAGCTCTGGCAAACCTCTGGCAAACCTCTGGAGGTGCAGACCCAGGGTGGTAGGACTGCTTTAGCTCAGTGGGTAAGGGCATGTGGTCTGAGGTTTTCAGCCTTGCTCCCAGGTGGGTTCCAGCAACAGACGTGTCCCAAACACTGTTCCTCGCCTACACCTTGTGAGTACAGGCGGGAGCTGAGCTCGATGGTCTGAGGAGCACTTAGAACGGCTTTCTTTCTGGCACGGTGTTGAGAAACTGTGCTCTGGGTCACACAGTCTGTTGGCCTGCATAATTGTAGTGTAATTCAGGGTGGGTTTCTTTGTAAGCTCATAGTGATGTGGACGTGAGATTGCTGTACTATATTAGCTTACTAACTTAAACATGGTTTGTTTTTTCAGACAACTTGATTTTAAGAAGAACGGTACAGTGTAAGGTTTCAAGTCTGCCTGATCCCGTTAAAGCACAAAGGCTAAAAGGATTTTTTCCTTAAAAGAAGGATCGCAAAAGAGCTAATGTTTTAACTATTGTATTATGTAAACAGAGACCCACCAAGAAAGTGTAAATAAGAGTCAGGTATCCACGACAACTGGTGTGGCTGTTTTGCTAAGAGACCAGAGACCTTGAGTACTGCATACAATTGAAGTGTGCATTTGTTTAAGAGAGATAACTGTGTGGGGAATCTGATGATTATGTGACCTTTCAATATGTTCGTGTGTGCTGGCTTGAAGTACAAGAAAGTGTTAGTGTTCTCTTCTCTTGTATTGAAGCACCTTACTATTGGTGACGGGGGCCGCTCAAAAGAACAGATACAGTTCCTTCTTGGTTGCTGGCTGACTTGACCCAAGTCACTGCTCAAACTCTGTTTTCATAATATGATGGTTTTGGTGTACTTGGCACAAGACACAAGTGTCTGACTTGTGAGAAAAACAACAAACAAACGTTAACCGTTTGCAAACAAACTGTCTCTTTGCAATTGTCTAATATATGCACAGCAGCCAGTAGAATTCCCCTTTTTATTTTTTTTTTCCCCGCAGACCATCTTGATTCAAAACATCTATCGTAATCCCCAAAACAGTGCACAGACGGCTGACGGCTCACACTGTAAGTCCCACAGTTGGAGAAATTTTTTTAAACGATGGTGTTCAAGAGCCCACTCTTAATTGAGACCTAACGCTGGCTCTGAGCTGCTGACATAGAGCTGTTGCAAACAGGACACGGTGCTGGAACCGCGTGGCGCACAGCCAGAACTTGACAGGGGCCGCGCTCAGGAGGCGCTTCTCCTAGGGAAAGTCACTGGCCGGCCTCTCCTGTTGACTAACGTTTGTCACGAGAGTGTCCGCCCACAGGAAGCGGGTTTTCACCCGGGTAGCCAATTGCGGCTTTACAGTGACTGAACCCTGGCCTTCTCCTTAAGTTCTTTGTGTAAAGTTAAAATGTAGGAATCTTAAGGTAAGTTGCCCAGTAAGTGTGGGTTTGATTTCACCGTTATTTTTCCTCTAGGAAGTGGAGATTTCATGACATGAGATTATTGTATTTCTCTGGTACAGCGCTCGGTTCGTCGCAGGTGTGAGCTTTTCCTCAGTCTGTCAGCTAAGAGCCGGTGCCGTCCTTGCTTGGCTGGCACTTGGCAGTGGAGAGTCCGCTGTGGGCAGAAGTGCGATATTGGCATCTCATGAGATCTCCCAGCACTGCAGTGTTAGCGTAGTTCAAGACAGCCACCAACTAAGGGGACACCTCTGCATTAGGGCAATAACCTGCTCTCTTTTCAGCACCGACTCAACTGAAGGATCGTCACAGGCAGCCGGTTAAGTGTGTACATTTAATTTCCATAATATAAAGTTGTTGCGTTTTGTATTTCAGACCATTGCCCTCTTGAACATTTACCGTAACCCTCAAAACTCTTCCCAGTCTGCTGACGGTTTGCGCTGTAAGTTCATACAAGTTCCTTCCCTGGTCCCCTGGGCTTGCGTGTCAGAGCTCAGTGTCCACTCCACCCGGTCTGCTCTGCTAGTGTCAAGAACCGCCTTCCTAGAATGGCAGGAGCTGTTGCCTCCACTGACCTGCTGGAGAGCTGGACTCCTGTCCCTTAGGCAGAGGATGGCAGGACTGGCGAGGGCACCCTTGAAGTAGTTGGGACTGCTGCTCTTTGCTCCCTCCGCACTTGGACCGTCACCCTGGGATGCACTGGGATTGAGTTCGAGGTCTGCTCTTCCCTCTGAAGAGCAGTGCATCTGAGTGGCTCTCACTCTCTGGAACTTGAGTGCAAATTGCTTAGAAAATTCAGATTTTATCTTTCGCTAGCCTCATTTCCATACACTCTGCACGTCAGAGGTCATGCTCTTGCGTGAGGGCCTTGTTCTGAGTGTTTCCCAGGTGAGGGTCTGCAGCTCGCACTGACCTAGTGTTCCCGCTGCACCCCTGCAGGTGTGCTAACCAGATGAGCACTCAGCAGAAGAGATGCTCGGGGTCCAGCCACCCACTTTGCATAGGTAGCACCTCAAGCTTCAGGAGGTAGTGTGCTACATTTGGTAATTAAGGAAGGGTTAAACTGGTATCAGTAAACACTGCAGAGTCTTCATGTGCTGCGAATTACTATATTTAAGTGATAACTGTTCTACAGTGGAATACTGGGGTGCAATCGCGTCCAACCCCAAGGTAGACTCCCCTTGGATGGCCACAGGCTAAATCCAGCACACCTCTGAGGGCAACCTCCAACTGTTGGCTGGCTTACCCTGGGTAATAAATGGTCCCAGGGCCACCGCCTGCTGGAGCTGGCCAGGCTGGGAGGCCTCTGGTGCACGTGTCTGTGGATCGAGCTTTTCATAGGTTTCCCTGCTGAGGTGCTGACCTGACAGTAGAGCTCTCTTAAGTGAGATAGCGTTTACCTGGTAATCCTCGGTTCAAATACTTGGTGTATTTATTTTATCTTTAGAAGTAAGATCTGTAGGAGGAGGGAGGTGTTTGTGTGTGGCTTTATGAAGTAACGTTTGTTCTTGTCCCTGCCCTGGGGTATAGCAAATGGAAAAATCGTGGTTGGTAACAGTGATTGTTCTTTGCCTGCTTGTTTACTTGGGGACTCTGCTTACTGACAGGATGTTGTGTTTGCTGTCTATTTGCAATTCACAGTGTGTTTGGGTATACTGTCAACTGAATTTTCAGCTCTTATGAAATCTTCCACTCCTGGAGTCCAGGTTGTAGAAAGTAAATGAAACTAACCCTTCATTTTAGAGCAAATGAGTTACCACTTTGACATTTGTAGAAAAATACACTTCAGATACACAAATTAAAGTTAAATAGAAAGCTCGGTTTTAAGAATAGCATTTCTTCAAGAAAAGTAGTAATTTCCTAGTTGTGTTCAAAATATACCGAGGCCACTGTTGTAGTCTGATCAGTGTCTGGGTGGGCTGCCCTCGGCCTCTGGGGTTGTTTTGAGTCCTGGGAAATGGAACAGTAAGTAGTTGTCGGTCTAAACCACCACCAGATGGAGTTCAGAGCTGCTAAAACTTAGAGCTTTGAGCATGGGAGTATTTTCCTTTCTGAATTCTCCCAGATGCAGAAGGCCTTGACATTAGCTGCCTGTGGAACATACTTCTCAGCCATTTGCTGTTGCCTGGACCTGTTCCTTCTCAGGCAGGGTGGGGCATCCCTGAAGGCTTGGTCAGGTACCACATATGGGGCAGGCTCCTGTCAAGAGAGCCTAGCACATGCAATAAAATTTGAGTTTTCAGGCCACACATCATTTCCTCGAAATTCAAAGTAACTAAAGCAACCCCAGATAGGTTAGAAAGGGAGCTGAAGTTGTCAGAATCAGAACATAGGTTAGATCTTCGCTTCAGATACCATGAGTTTTGAATGAGCTCCAAGATACTGCCCCAGCCAGGTGCCCTTGGTGTGATGCACCAAAAGAGGCAAGTGGCCTGTGAGCTCTCCTCTTGTCCAGGAATATGGTTCACAGAAGGTGTTATTGAAGACACAGCCTGAACAGCACGGCCCCTAAACCTCGTCGGGCCCTTGCCACCTCCTCACCCAAGTGTTTGGAATGTGATTTTATTGACATCCAATTCTGTGGGGTCTCAGAGTGAGGTCGAGGGAGTAATCATTGGAATAGACTGAGACTGGGCAAAAGTGCTCGTCAACAGCCATGACTTCACTTACCGCATGGCTTATGGAGAGTAACCTTGGTGCAGAGGTTGGGAACACCTTCAACAAGGTCTAACTATGTATAGAGAGAGATCCAAAATGCTGAAGTCTGATGGCTTGGGTTTCAGTCACATCAGAATTTTGTAGCATTCAATGGTTGGCACGTGTGTAAAGGCACGTGAGTTCTTTATATCACTCACCCTGGTTTCAGCTTCCATTTTGACCTAATAAAGGGGAATACCGTGTATTTACCTGGCCTCTAGTCTTAAGGAAGACATTTTTATTTTAAAAGGTCTTAATCCAAGAGTCACCTTTTTCCTTGAACTTTATGTGACCCTTTTGGTACCTACTAAAGCTGGCTGTGGTTTTGGTAGCCAGGACTGGGGCTGGTGGGCATTTAAGATCTCAGCAACTCCAAATCACAAGCAGTTCGGTGCTCCTGTAGCATGCAGCTCTGGCCTGGCGTCCTCTAGACAGTCACTGTAGCAGTTGAGCTTGAGGACAGCAAGGCCACAGGGCTCTCACCAGCTGGGTGTCTTTGACTGCAGGTGCTGTGAGCGACGTGGAGATGCAGGAGCACTATGATGAGTTCTTTGAGGTAAGTACCTGGGCTCAAGATGGGAGGGTGGCCATGAGACCGGACTGTGCACAGTGCTCCTCAACCTATGTTCCCCTTCAGGAAGTCTTCACTGAGATGGAAGAAAAGTACGGAGAGGTTGAGGAGATGAACGTCTGTGATAACCTAGGAGACCACCTGGTGGGGAACGTGTATGTCAAGGTACAGACGAGTGGGGTGTCCTGAGTTGCCATCTTAGTGGCTGTGGCTTTAGTGAAGAGTACTAACTAGGGTTAAAGCTGCTTGGACTGGCACAGATTAGTCTGTGTGCTTTGTTTCCTTTTCTGAAATAACTTCCTATGGGAGCAATCTGACATTTGCTCTTCGTGGATTGGGTTTGAAAAGGTAGGCAACACTTGGTGCGATCTTAGGCTGTCCGGGGGTCTGTCATGAGGAGGATTGGCGAGGTTTTACTGCATCTGCCCATAAGTGTTTGCCTCAGTGAGTGTGTGTAACAGTGGTGGGGTGGAGAATTAAACATAGCAACACAGGAATGGAGTGGCAAGCACTTTTTTTTTGTTTTTTCAGTTTCGACGTGAGGAGGATGCAGAGAAAGCTGTGATCGACTTAAATAACCGTTGGTTTAATGGGCAGCCAATCCATGCAGAGCTGTCCCCAGTAACTGACTTCAGGGAAGCCTGCTGCCGCCAGTATGAAATGGGGTAAGTATGAGCACCGCTCTGGTGTGGTGGGTGGAGCTCAGTCAGCGTGGGCACAGTGTGACATGTCTGGATCTGACCCACAGAGAGTGCACAAGAGGGGGCTTTTGCAACTTCATGCATCTGAAACCAATCTCAAGAGAGCTGCGACGGGAGCTGTATGGGCGCCGGCGTAAGAAGTGAGTCCTCTGGGTGCATGGTGAAGTGGGAGGCTTCTCATTGCCAAAGGAAAACCAGGCCTGGGACTGCCTCTTCCCTAATGTGTGTTCAGATCCGGTGCATTACTTCAAAGTGCTTGGGAGAAGCTCGCCCCACTCTACAGGGACGCCTGTGCTCCAGACCTGCACGAGCCTGCAGGGTTTCGGGTGGTGTGCAGCTTGTCTGGTTTGCATACATGGCCATCCCACTGTATTGCTGACATGGGCACTGTGCTCTTGTTCCTGGCCCTGTGTCGCAGAGCAGGGGTCAGTGTGAGTTAAGTGAGTTCACTGGTTCTATCTAGATAGCCCTACCACTCTCCTGATATACATAGCTCAGGAAGTAGATATTATTGGGATTGCTTTGATTGTCAGCAAGAAGCAACTCTTCCTCCCTAAAAATTAGCCTAATGGACTCTGCCTAGCAATTCCCAAGGAGTGGGTCAGGTTGGAGAAGGGCTGTGAGCAGCAAGTCAGTGTAGATGTCTTCCGGGTGTGCATCCAGGCCTCACTGCTGCCCATCCTGCCTCTGTTCTGTGCTGATTTCCCCCAGCATTTGGGTTGGTTGTAAAAGCTATAGGATACTGAGTATATCACACATGTTCAGTTTGGAGGTGCATCCTTCCTAAAAATAGCATCTAAAATTGGGGTGCGTCCCATGCTTGGCTTGAAGCTGCTGGCTTCATCTGTCAGTGCTGTGCTCTGATGCTGATTCTTGTCCTTGATCCAGGCATAGATCCAGGTCCCGATCCCGGGAACGGCGTTCTCGATCCAGAGACCGTGGGCGTGGTGGCGGCGGAGGAGGTGGAGGTGGTGGAGGACGAGAGCGTGACAGGAGGCGGTCGAGAGACCGAGAGAGATCTGGGCGATTCTGAGCCGAGCTGTTTTTATCGTGTGTCTGCTAGACAGTGTTGTAGTTGGTTGACAAGCCAGTTCATAATGGGATTTTTTTTTTAAAAAACAACAAAAAAAAACAAAGATGGGTTTCTGAATAAAATTTGTAGTGATACAGTATTGGTGTGACAGACTTGTAAAGTTTTCGTCTGTAGTTTCTTTCCCTTTTTTAATAATTTATTTAAATTTATTTTATGTGCTTTGGTGTGAAGGTGTCAGATCCCCTGGAACTGGAGTTAGAGGCATGAGCTGTCCTGTGGGTGTTGGAAGTTGAACCCTGGTCCTGGTAGAACAGCCAGTGCCCTTAACTGCTGAGCCATCTCTCCAGCCCCTGTAGTTTCTTTTCTAAAAATGCTAGTCCCATGTCCTTGGGGTAGGTTCCTATCACTGGTTATAAACAAAACTTGAGAGCATAAAGACACAGCAGGTGACGGGGGCAGCTTCATAAGGAAGAGAGCTGCTCCAGTCACTCTGGCGAGCCGTGTGGGCTCTCCGCCTTTCTCTGCTCTTCATAGCCAATGAGCCGTGTCTAGCTACAACCCTCTGAGTCCCCAGCATCAGGCCATGGGTAATGTTATATGTCCTGGGGTGAGGTGCAGCCCCGGGACCTGTATGGATCACCTGACCTGTCTCCAAGCTGGGTGTCCGCAGTGCCTCTGGATGGAGTGGGACTGGCTGGCTGGCTTGTGTTTACATGCCTGGGAAATGCTCAGCACCACAGCCACAAAGCCCCATGAACACTCACCTTTGTCCAAGGCCTTCCTGTGGGGTATCGCCCTAAACAACTTGTGTTGCGAGGTAGGGTACTGTGACCAGGCCTGAATCAAGAGTTTACATGTTTCATCCCAACAGCTCTTCGCCCAGAACAGGAACTGGGTTGTCCCATGGATTGCCCTAGTAAGCATCTGGTCACTCCCATGTGTCTGGAACATTGCTCTTGGGGTAGGAGGACATGGGTCTGCCCCCAGACATACAACATCAGAAGGAGGTACTACTTCCCCAGTCTGATGGAGACCGTTGGCACATGGGGTGATGCTGAAGTGTGCTGCGCCTGTGGAAGACAGGCTTTGTTGAAGTTCAGATGTCAAGAGTGATGTTAGGGTTTGAAGTGAGCCTGTGAACATCTCCACATGTGGAACCCTTTAGCAGATGGAGCCTCAATAGAGGAAGTGGATGGATGGCTGGAGGTGGATCTTGACAGGTATAGTTCCCGGCTAAGCTCGGCTTCCTGTGCCCTCAGATCTGAGCTGCATATTCCCACTGCTAGGGATCCACCTGCCACTGTGCCTTCCCCCCATGGTGACCTCTGACCCCTCAAACCATGAGCCTTTGAGTTCGTTTGATCAAGTGTCTGTCAAAGCTACAAGGAAACCACTGATGCAGGTGGGTCGAGAAAACAGGTATCCTCCAACACGGACTACCCACGCGCACCTTGTGGATGGGCGCGTGTCATCTCTGCCTCAGCTTCGGAGTAGGAATCTAACTGCATAGGACACAGGAAGCCTTTTATACCCTTTCAGTCACACAGCGGGTGTCTGTAGGTTCAAGTGAAAGGGTGGGGTTTTTGCAAAAGTGACTTTCAAGTTTCTACAATAGGAACATGGACAGCTTATATCATGACTCAGACATGAGACACTACCTCCAGCAACCCCCCAAGACTGATTGATAATGTACTGTTACCCCAGTTAGGTTCGCAGTCTGGGGCCTGACAGCCCTAACAGACCATGATTGCCCACACTCAATAGGCCAATTAAAATTAATAGTGAAAACTAGAAAAGGGATTTATTCAAAGTGGCCACCTTGAGAAGAGGCCCGAGGAAGCCCAATGACCACCCCCACCAGTCTGTCTTCAGGGGACTCCAACATGAAGTTTCTCTTTTAATTATTGCATGTGGTGGGTGTACATACTACGGCACACATGTGGAGGTTCAAGGACAACTTACAGGAGTTGGTTCTTGCCTTCCACCTTTCTGAAGCAGGGTTTCCTCTGGTACTTCCTGCCTTACTGAGGCAGGGTTTCCTCTGGTCCTGCCTTGCTGAGGCAGGGTCTCCTTGTTTCTCTGCACTCCAGGCTAACTGGTCTGTAAGCTTCTTGCCATGAGTTCCATGACTAGATCTGCACCCCACAGCTGCATCTGGCTTTTTAAGGCTACGGGACTTGTGCGCCTTTACTGGGGCAGCCATGTCAATAGCCTGGAGTTTAGGTTTGAATGAAGGTCAGAGGTGTGCACAGCTAGGCAGTGTAATCAGAGATTTCTGTCCCACCAGCAACTCCCAAATACCCAGCAGCTGCTTTCCAAATAATTGACTCATAGGTTTAATATTACTTATAAATGCTTGGCCAGTAGCTCAGGCTTATTACTGACTAGTTTGTACACTTAAATTAACCCATAATTCTTATCTATGTTTAGCCACGTGGCTTGATACCCTTTCTCAGTATAGCATTCTCATCTTGCTTCCTCTGCATCTGGCTGGCAACTCCTGACTCTGCCCTTCCTCTTCCCAGCATTCTTAGTTTGGTTGCCCTGCCTATACTTCCTGCCTGGCTATTGGCCAATCAGCATTTTATTAAACCAATTCGAGTAACAATCTTTACAGTGTACAAGAGGATTATTCCACAGCAAAGCAGTCTGATCAAAGTGTGGTCCTGCCCATCATTATTGTCTCTTCTTAGGTTTCTCCTGCAAAGTGGTCTTATAAGTAGAACTGAGTGAAATTTCTTTGTGGGGGACAAGCTGCCCTCATTGCTATTTTTTTAGCATTTAACTCCTGAGGGAATTCCAGTTCCTTGGAGTCTATTGCCTTTGATTTTTTTGATGGCCAAATGGGGAGACACAGTCATCTCTGTAAAATATCTTTTCTGTCAGGACCTTAGGATACTACTGCTCAACTGTGTATCCTCCGAAATTAGTGACTTGTAAATCAAGTAGGAGAAAAAGAAAAAGCTGGGATTTTGCTCTGACATGGTGGGGACAGCCTCACGGGGCACAGTGTGACCAAAGGTTTTCTCTACATGTTATTTGATGACACTTGTCAATAAAAATTGGTTCAATGTTGATATTAGAGTGTGAAAGACCAAAGTATCTCCATGGTTGTCAGGTCACAAGATAACCGAGTAATTACGATGAGTGGCAGGGGACCTTCTCAGGGAGATAGAAAGGCGGGTTACCCCAGCCATGCTGTCAGAGTTGGCACCAGGGCTGGAGATGGAGCCCAATTGACAGCATGCAGGCCAAGGGTGTATGAAGCCTGTGGGACGTATAAACTGTCATCCCAAAACTCAAGAGGTGGAGACGGGACCAGAAGTTCAAGGTCACCACTGGCTCTATAGCAATGGTGTTTTCTTAGGTTACTCTGGACTACGTGAAATCTTGTCGAAAACAAAACAGAAAGTTAACATCAGCCAGGAGACAATACAATCCCTCACAGAAGTGGGGCATAAACTCAGCATCCCTGTCATGGCCTTCGGGCAGAGTGTGTCATTCCCTGGGTCTGGCCAAGAGGAGGGAAGAGCACACAAATCAAAATCAATGGACGTTCTGCAAAACTGCCTGTCCTGGGCCCTTCAGAAACACACCTGTTCTTCAAATACAGGGTAACCTTGAAGCTGTTCCAGATAAAAAGGGGGGCCCAAACCCAGGGACTTGGCAGAGGGCACTGGCGAACTCTGAGTAATGGCAAGCAACTGGAGCACAGTTTGTGTCCATGTTAAGTTCCTGATATGACAGATGCATTGTGGATGTGGAAAACAGTCCTGTTTTTAGGAAATGATCAGTTATTGAAGGGAAAAGATGACTGTGCTGGCTAGTTTTTGTTTGTTTGTGGTGATATTTGTAATCTAAGAAGTAAAGCTTTCCTGAAGATCAGAGGACAGAGCCAGCCACAGAGTTAAACAGAAGTCAGGCAGTGGTGCCACACACCTTTAATCCTAGCACTTGGGAGGCAGAGATCCGTCTGGATCTCTGTGAGTTCTAGGCCACACTGGGCTACATGAGATTGACTCAGTCTAGGAGAGAAACAGAGCCAGGCAATGGTGACACACACCTTTAATCCCAGCACTTGAGATCTCATGCCTTTGCTAACGTTATTTGGGAAGTACACCCGTAATTAATCCCAGCACTGGGAAGGTTGAGATAGGAAGTGATACGGCTGGGTGGAAAAAGACATATAAGGTGTGAGGAGACAGGAAGTAGAGAGCCTTTCGGCTGAGGACTCAGACGCATTCAGTCTGGATTCGTGGAGGAGTTGGCGAGGTGAGAAGTAGCTGTGGCTTGTTTCCTCTGATCTTTCAGCATTTACCCCAATATCTGGCTCTGGGTTTTTATTATAAGACCATTTAGGAATCGTGCAGCATTTGTTTTGGTTTTTTTTTTTTTTTATTTTGTTTTGTTTTGGCCAATTTGACACAATTTGGAGACATCTGAGAAGAAGGAACCCCAAATGAGAAAATGTCCCATCAGATTGGCCTTTAGGTAGGTCTGTGGGGAATTTTCTTGATTAATGACAGATGTGGGAGGGCCCAGCCTATTGTGAGTGGTGCTACCCCTGGGCAGGTGGTCCTGAGTGATAAAAGAAAGAAGGCTGAGCCGGGCGGTGGTGGCGCACGCCTTTAATCCCAGCACTCGGGAGGCAGAGCCAGGTGGATCTCTGTGAGTTCGAGGCCAGCCTGGGCTACCAAGTGAGTTCCAGGAAAGGCGCAAAGCTACACAGAGAAACCCTGTCTCGAAAAACCAAAAAAAAAGAAAAGAAAAGAAAAAGAAAAAGAAAGAAAGCAGGCTGAGTAAGTCAGTAAGCAGCACTCCTCCCGTGTCAGTTTTCTGCCTTGAGTTCCTGCCCTGACTTCCCTCAGAGGTAGAATGTAATCTGCAAGCCATAGGAACCCATTCTTCCCCCAAGAATAGTGTTTTCACAGCAACATAGAGCAAAGGAGGACAGTGTCTCCCCGTCTGCAGCTTGCTTCAACAGCTCAGATGGCATGAGTGTGTGTGTGTGTGTGTGTGTGTGTGTGTGTGTGTGTATGTGTGTGTATGTGAGTGTGAGTGTGTATGAGGGAGAATGTGAGTGTGTGTGAGAGACAGTGTGTGTGTGTGTATATGTGAGTGTGAGAGTGTGAGTGTGTATGAGAGAGAATGTGTGAGAGTGTGTGAGAGACTGTGTGTGAGAGAGTGTGAGAGACAGTGTGTGTGTGTGTATGAGAGAGAGAGAGACGGGGGTGGTGGGAGGGGACACAATGAGAAAGGCATAAAAGGCCCCTGGCATTTCTTCTCCCTACTCTTTTCTGGCAGTCTGAAATTAGGTCAAGGTTGTCAATTGTAAATAAAGTGAAATACTATACAAATGTTCTTCAGAAACTTGATTTAAAACTTAAACACGTTTTTGTCCCCTACTTGCATGGGGCAGAAATGCAAACACACACACACATACACACACACACACACACACACACACACACACACACACACACACACACACACGCTGCTGTAGACTGGGGGAGGGGCTTCTTCCTGCCTCTGCCTCTTTCTCTCTGTTTGAGATGGCAGCCAGCCAGGGGCAAAGCAGTCCTAGCTGCGTGTATGTTGTCCACCATGTAACTTCAATGCATGTCTGCATCTTCACAGGGCTGTTTCTCCTCCAAATTCTCATCTTCTCTTAAGGACACCTATCATCATGGATTTAAGCCATTAGCATGGATGTGATCAAATCACACCCCCTAAGACCTGGATTGATTAATTGATTTACTCTTCCTTCCTTCCTTCCTTCCTTCCTTCCTTCCTTCCTTCCTTTCTTTCTTCCTATCTATCTATCTATCTATCTATCTATCTATCTATCTATCTATCTTTCTAGATTTATTTTTTTGTGTAAACAAGTACTTTGTCCGCATATATGCCTGTAGACCAGAAGAGGGCATCAGATTGTGAGCGGCCATGCTGGTGCTGGGAATTGAACTCAGGACCTCTGGAAGAGCAGCCAGTGCTCTTAACCACTGAGCCATCCCTTCAACTCCAAGACCTGGATTTCTAAATATGGGCCAACACTCCTTCCTGTTAGTGATCTTGTCTCTGATATGGCAGAATGCGTTGTACTGGGAGGCTCAACACAGCATACTGAAACCCGCTAACAAAAAGCCTCACTCTCCTGTGCTGATCTCTAGATCTCCAGCCCCAAGCTCCACCCCTCCGCCTTCCCTCCAGCCTCCTTCTGTGCTGGCAGCCTGTTCTCAGACCCACCCTTGCTCTTGCCTCAGGCACTTGCAGTTTTCAGCCCATAAAGTTTCTCCCTGGAACAAGATGTGGCCGCTTTGATCAAACGTCACCTGTGGATGTGCTTGGTGGCCCAGATGGTCAATCTCAACTCTGTGGGGAGGCAGGAAGATCAGGAGTTGGAGCTCTCTACCGTGTCTCAAGAAGCTGAGAACAGGGCTGGAGAGATGGTTCAACAGTTAAGGGCACTGGCTGCTCTTCCAGAGGACCCAGGGTTCAATTCCCAGCACCAACATGGTGATTCACAGCTTTCTGTATCTCCAATATCAGGGGATCCGACATCCTCTTCTGGTTTCTGGGAGCACTGCACACACATGGTGCACAGACATGCACACCTGCAAAAGTGCCCATACACATTTTATATATATTTTCCTGAGACAGGGTTTCTTCTGTATAGCCTTGGCTGTCCTAGAACTCGCTCTGTAGATCAGGCTGGCCTGGAACCCATAGAGATCACCTACCTCTGCCTCCTGAGTGCTGAGATTAAAGGCATGCACCACCACCACCAAAATAATTTTTTATTTTTATTTTTTTCTCGAGACAGGGTTTCTCTGTGTAGCTTTGCGCCTTTCCTGGAACTCACTCTGTAGTCCAGGCTGGCCTCGAACTCACAGAGATCTGCCTGGCTCTGCCTCCCGAGTGCTGGGATTAAAGGCGTGCGCCACCACCGCCCGGCTAAATATTTTTTTTTAAAGCAAAAAACAAAAACATTAAAGAATCGGGGCAAGGCAGTAAGCCTTTAATCTCAGCACTCGGGTGGCAAAGACAGGGAGATCTTTGAGTTCTAAGACAGCCAGGGCTACCCAGAGAAACCCTGTCTAGAAAAACATAAACAAACGAACAAAGCTAAGATCGACTACTTAGCCACAGGGGTGAAACTCGTCAAAATCATCTTATTTATTTGTTTGCTTTTTTCTTTTCACCCAGAAGGACTCTATATAGCCCAGGTTGACCTTGAACTCAAACTTGAGATCCTCACCCATCCCAAATGCTGGGATTACAGGCATACTCACTCTACCATGCCCATTTTAACCTCCTATGGACATACTGGGGCGCCCTTCGAGTGGCACCACTGACCCGGGCCCCGCTGGCCGGTGGCTTGGGAAAGCTATGGGCACTTTTCTGGGAGCATCAGGCAGAGCAGCGATGCGTGACCCGAGCATGCCAAGCCAGGTCCTCGGCATGTCCTCGGGCGAAATGGGTCCTGGAAAATGAGGCTCCCTGACACTCGGCCCGGCTGTGCCTCAGGGTGCAGACCTTTGGGTACAGACTCGGGGGCCTCCTCCGATGCCGGACGACAAACGTGAGTCAGACCGCAGAGCTTCCCAAACTTTCGAGCGATGGCATCTCCCTGAATTCTCAAAGAACAGAAAGACACCGGAGTGTGGAGGTGGGGCGTCCAGCCGTCCCCTTGCGGAGCCAGAGTGGGGGTAGGAAGGGAAAAGGGGTGTGTGTGGGTGGGGTGGGGTGGGTGGGCAGCCGATCTGCGGCCCGGGATTGGCGGGTGCCGGCCCTCCGCCCCCCGTCGCTGGGCCAATCGCGTGCGCCTGCTGTGAGCCGCAGGGTTGGCTCGAGACCCGCCACCCGCCGAGTCCCCAACTGAGCGGTGATCTTGTCTTCGCGCGCTCTCCAGTCCAACCTAGTCGGAGCCGCTTTCCTGCATCTGAGTTCAGGTAAGCTCTGGACTGATTAGAGGAGTCCCGCGCCAGGGTTCAGTGCCCCGCGGGCACTCCTAACCTCTGCACCAGGACTTGGCATCAGCTGCACCTGGAAGCTCAGAGCAGTGCCAGCTTGCGAGCCGGGTGCCCCGTGACCCCTCTGGGGGGCTCTACGGTCCCCTGCCGCTCCGCTGAGACCTGCGTCCCTTGCCCCCTTCCCGCAAGCATCGACCTATGCTGAGCACCCACGTAGTCCTGGACCCCATGGCCGCGAGTCTCGGAGCCCGGAGCCAGGTTCTAGGGTGACGCGCTGCTCCGGTAACGGTCATCGATTTCCCCTGTTTTGGATGGAGACTGCTGTTTCGCAAATTGTTCTTTTGGGCCCTGGTACCGGGTGGGGTAAATATTGAAGTAGTGGCCCGTGGGGTGCAGGTTCTGTGCCTCCTGAGGAGCCTGGAGGGGGGTCGCGCGAGACCAGGAATGTGCAGTGAGGAAGCAGATCGCGGCTGTGCAACTTGCTACTTACAGAGGGTTTCCCACGTCACTGCCACACACTGTCCCCAACCACCCCTTCCGAACGAACGTCAGGTGGCCAGACGGTTTGTGCGCATGGGAACTTGATGGCCCTCGGGAAATCTCACTGGAAGAGTGGCGGGGAGGAACGCAGGATGCCCTGGGGCGTGCTCTCCAGGCGAGTTCTGGTTCGGGTCTCCCGAGTTTGGATCTCCCGGTGACTTCCTTTCTGCGAAGGTACCTTGAGGGATGGCGCCGGGCGACCTGTGCCTGCTTAGCTTTTTGAAGAGTTCTGCAGCCAGGGGCGCCCAGCAGGAGGGCCCTCTGGAGAGGGGTCTCGGGCTGAAGGAGAGAAGTACCGGCCTAGGCCTGGGTTCACGCCGGGGAAACGCTGCTGTGTCCTCAGCGAAGCTCCCTGGAGGGCTGAGGTGGCCGCAGGTTTTGATCAATGTTAGTTGCCCACCAAGGGCACTAGTGAGGTGGGACAGGGCCGGGTGGGGCTCCTGACTTCACCTGGGAGTGCTTGGCCCCGCCCCTCGTTCTTTTCCTGCTGTACAACCTGTGCAGTCCAGGTTAAGATTGAGCTCCCCACAGGCACGGTTGCATCTGTTTTAGAGTGTTAGACATCACCTACGTCTGCTGGAGTGGAATCTCTGGCTTTCTGTCCAGTCTTAGTGCCCACAGCACACTTGTGGGTACCCAGTGTCAGCTTCTTTCTCCTGTGTTTTACAAAGGAAGTTTATTCCCGCCCCGCCCCCCCACACCCTCTTTTGAGACAGAATTTCACAGACCCTAGGCTGGTCTTGAACATCTGCTCTCCTGCTTCCACCTCCTGGGACTGTGGAGTGGGGGTGGGGTGGGGAGGTGTCTGGCTTTGCTGTAAATAGTGGGTTAAATTATATAACATAATGGTGGTCTTTTCTTCAGGTCCATGGAGGGTGGTCCCATATGGCTGTCCTTCCATATTACCCTACGCACCCTCTCAGGAACCTCAGATCAGGTTTAGATTACTTAAAACACCAGTATGATGTCCACGTTAGGCAAAGAAATGTTGAAGGGATATGGAGAGATGCTCAGGGGTTAGGAGCTCTTGCTGCTCTTGCAGAGGACCCTGGTGACTCAATCATTTGTAACTCCAGTTCCAGGGATCTCAGGCTGGCTCTCTTCTGGCCTCCAAGAGCACCAGGCACACACATGGTGCACATACATACATTCAGGCAAAACAGCCATACATATTAGTAAGTCTAAAAAAATTGTTTGTGTTTGTTTTTTGTTTGTTCGTTTTTGGGGGGTTGTTTTTTTGTTTTTTTTTTTTTGTTTTTGTTTTTTGAGACAGAGTCTCTACATAGATAGCCCTCGCTGTTCTGGAACTTACTATGTAGTCCAAATTGGCCTTGAACTTGTAGAGATTCACCTGCCTCTGCCTCTTAAATGCTGGGATTAAAGGCGTGCACCATCATACTCAGCTTTTTTCTTTTCTTTTCTTTTCTTTTCTTTTCTTTTCTTTTCTTTTCTTTTCTTTTCTTTTTTTTTGTTTTGTTTTGTTTTGTTTTTTTTGTTTTGTTTTTTTGAGACAGGGTTTCTCTGTGTAGCTTTGCGCCTTTCCTGGAACTCACTTTGGAGACCAGGCTGGCCTCGAACTCACAGAGATCTGCCTGGCTCTGCCTCCCGAGTGCTGGGATTAAAGGCGTGCGCCACCACCGCCGGCTAAAAAAATTTTTTAAAGCAATTGTGATGCTGCATTCTTCATGGAATAATAACATGAAAATGTGTACATGTTAAGTACACACACTTTTTTTTCTTTTTTCTTTTTGTTGTTTTGTTTTTGAAAACAAGGGACTAAAACCCAGGACCTGGCACTTGCCAGCCACCCCATCCTCTCCCACCAAGTTACGCATCGGACCTCTGAATAATTTTAATCTGCAGTTTAGTCTGAGGTGCAGAAATGGTCGATATGGAGGCGGTGTCTTACCACTTTATCCACAGGATTGTGCAACTGCTGTCACTGTCTGTACAAGGTTCTGGCTAGTGTTAAATGTCACCTTGACACAGTTTAGAGTCACCTGATAAGGGGTCTCTACAGAGGGACTGCCTAGAACAGTTTGGCTTGGGGGCATGTCTGTAGGGAATTGTCTTGATTATTACTTGATATGGGAGGAGCCAGTCCAGCGGGCTGCACTATTCTCTAGGCAAGGAGTCCTGAACTGTGTAAGACCCGAGAAAGCTAGATGAGAGCGGCCAACACGGGTGCGTTTGTTTCTCCTGGCTCTTGACTGTGGATATAAAGTGACTAGCTGCAAAAGTTCTTCCCTGACTTCCCCGAATTGATGGACTGTAACCTGGGACTGTAACTGAAATAAACCCTTGCTCCCCTCGGTATGCTTTGTCACAGCTACAGGATGACAATAAGACCGCTCTCATGGTTTTTGACCATCTCAAAAGCCGCCGTGCATTAAACAGTTACTCTCTTTCCGCCCACCTGCCTTTCATGTCCTCTATGATAGGTTCCTATGGATTTGCCTGTTCTGGGTCCCTCACATATCTCAAATCATAGGACATTTGATTATTCTGGGCATTTCTAGAAATGAAATTTTTTTATGATTGGCTTCTTTCCTTTAACATTATGTCTTCAGATTTCATCCATTCTTTCTTTTTTAAAAAGAGATTTACTTATTTGTGTCTATGTGTCTGTGTGTACATGGGACAGCCTGCTTGTTACATGTGTGCGAGATCTGAAGTCCACCCCTCATGACTTCAAAGCAAGCACTTATAACTGCTGAACCATCTCTGCAGCCCCGTCTATTCCTTCTTAGGGCTGAATGGTATCCCATTGCATAGATGGAACACATTTCTGAGTATCCATTCATCCATGACCTTGGGTGATGTTCACCTTTTGACTCTCAAGGCTGCCATGAGAATGGGCACATTAAATATCTATTTCCATCTTTTTTTTTTTTTTTTTTTTTGGATCTCTGCCTCGGGGTCGAATTGCTGGGTCATATGGTAGTTTATGTTTAACTTTCTGGACAGGAACCTAAATATTTTCCACAGCAGCTGAGGCCTGCACCTTTTCTCCCATCCTGGCTGGATTTGTTTGTGTGGAGCGTCCCTCCCACAGGGGATGTGTGAGCCAGCTTCTAAACCGACAGCTCTTTGCTCCCGCTACAGATCCCAGCATGCCTTCAGGGACATCCCAGTGCGAAGCTGGCTCAGCCGTGTGCCCCCAGCGCCTGGACATGCACTCAGTGAAAGGACACCCAGAGAAGGGCCCTTCAGGGGACAGTGAGCGCCTATGGATCCGACCTGACACCCCAAGCAAATGTACCTGGCAGCTGGGCAGGCCCATGGCAGACTCGCCACATTACCACACAGTGCAGTAAGTCTCTGGCTTTGATCTCAAGATGGTGGGCCTATTTCCTTGAGGGGTGGGGCAGGGGTATGGGGGGCCGTACAGCTACCAAGCTCAAAGTGGGATCTCCTGCTCTGTGATCCATGTGGGGGGGCCAGGGGAGGGGAGATAGAAACAGTGTAGTCCAGGCTCAGAGCGGCCAAGGTTTCTTTGTGTACTGAGTGTTTAGCTCTGGTGGGTTCCTTTTATGGTCCGACTGAGACCGTCAATGGCACTGATAGCTGTCTGCCATGACTTTATTTGAAATAACTCCAATAGAAACCATTCCACACACAGTCAATTGGTAACCCACCTAGGAACATGTACTGTGTCACACCCTGTTCTAAGTGCCCAGGATGGAGCCATGCAGGCTCCTGCGCTGTCATAAAACCCTTAGGATCCATTTCCTTAGTCTAATGCCTTCAAATTAGAACAAGTGGGTGAAAGGATTTGTGTTTTAAGTCTTAGAGTCCTGTGCTCTGTGTGTGGCCACCAGCATTTATGGTTATGGGTTCAAAAGTCTGAGCAAGCACTGGGCAGGTGTGGGAGGCAGCCTTTTCAAGGGGCCAAAGGGGGAAAAAATGAAATATGCAAACTAGAAGCTGTGCCCATTGAATGGGCTCCAGTGCCGGGAGCTCAGGAGACAAGTGGGGGCTGGTCAGATGAGTCCTTGCTAGGACAACACAGCAGGGAAGAGGAGCCTGTGGCTGCAGGAGAGCTGACTCCCGAGGGCTTCTGGGGGCCTGGGAACTGCTTGTTCCCAGGCACACATCAGCCTTAAGGGCAGGTTCGTCCTCAGCTGACAGGGGTACCTTTGTCAGCAGTCATTGGAGGACCAGGGAGGGGGAGGCCAAGGAAAGGCTTAGGCACTAGACTGAGGGAGTCTGGTATGGCACCAGACATCGGCAGAGAGAGAGATGGGACATGCTGAATAGGGTGAGACTCGCCGGCCAGTTCCAGAGGTTCCTGGTGTGGGGGCTTCAGAGTGAAGGACAGGGGGGCGGGCAGCCCTGATGGTCAGTTGGGGTTTTTGAGGTCCTGTGGGGCTGCCCTCCTGTGCTGGCAAAGCACAGGCACTCGGGATGGGTGATCGATCTGAGCCTTCACCTGTACAAACATCGGAGTGAGCACACCTGAGTTCCCAGCCTGTATCCTGATGCTACCCCCTGCCTGGCCTCCCTGGGGCTGAGAGGGAGGAGCTCTTGGCCTTGCCCCAGCCTGTCTCCACTTTTCTGAGCCCAACCAAAGACGACCTAAGAAGAGAGCATGTCCAGCTCTTCGGCAGAGTCTTTCTCTGTGGAAGACCCGGTTGGAGTCCAGCCCGTTGCTGCCTGTTGGTACCCAGGCAGCCTCTCCTCCCGCCCTGGAACTCCAAATTCCTTACTCCGCCCCTGACTAGACGCCCAAGGTGTCTGAGGCTTCTATTTAGTCAGTTTGGCTCCAGTGTGAGAAGCCTGGGGCAGGGAGGCAGGAAGCCAGGGCCCAGCAGCCTGGCAGCCTTGAAGTCTGGGTGTGGGGCGCGGGGTGGATGAGTGCAAGTAGGCATAGGCCGGGAGTGTGCGGGCATGCAGCCACCCCTGAGCCTGTAGATGGAGAGTCGTACAGGGACTGTTCTGGAAACCGCTTTGGTCACATTGTGCGGTCATTGAAATGCTGAAGAGTTTATAGCCCTGCAGTCACAGGCTTGACCTATCCCTGGGGGCAATCATGAGCAGCCCTAGCCTGGAACTCACTCTGTAGACCAGGCTGGCCTCGAACTCAGAGATCCTAAAAGGCAAAGGCCACCACCTACTGATTTCTGCCTTTTCTTTAACTGCTGCTTCTGGCTGTCTTTTCTGGCTTGAGTACAGGGATTTTGAGACACACTACTATGTCCAGATTTTTAAAGGGGTCCATCTCCTCAGCCCAGAGCTGGATTTTTATCTCCTCGGAGCTAGACAAGTTATGTTTGACAGAACAGAACACATTGAAAGGTTTTTTTTTAATGGCAGTCAAGAAAGGATTTGCCTAGCACAACACAGAAAGGGTGAGCACTGGTACAGTCAGACACTTTCCATTTCTAAATTCCAAAGTCAAGAGCCCTGGATCGTGGGTCCACAGATAGGTTTACCCAAAGTTGCCAGTTGAGACCCTTTTAATAGAGAGCGTAAGTCTCAGCTGGGTTTGTTTGTTTGTTTTGTTTTTGTTTTCCGAGACAGGGTTTCTCTGTGTAGCTTTGCACCTTTCCTGGAACTAACTTGGTAGTCCAGGCTGGCCTCGAACTCACAGAGATCCACCTGGTTCTTCCTCCCGAGTGCTGGGATTAAAGGCATGTGCCACCACCACCTGGCTGTCTCAGTTGGTTTTACTGCCTCTAAAGACCCTTTGCCTCTCCCTTTGAGAGCTTTCTGGAGAGCAGAGTGTGCTGTCCTGGATAGGTGAACTCACTCATTCTCTGGAGTTTGACAGTCGCAGGAATCATGTCCCTCTTACATGGACTGAGAGTTGGTCACTAGTGACTGCCTTTCAAAGTCTTTAGGGTGCCAGATCCCCAAATGAACTGAGTTAGAGTGAGACTTCTATTCAGTGACTAGCAGAATTTTGTTTTATAATCTCTTTTTTTTGTAACATCTCTTCTTTTTTAAAATTTTTTAAAAATTTATTATATTTATTTTATTTATTATATATACAGTGTTCTGCCTGCATGTATGCCTGCAGGCCAGAAGAGGGCACCAGATCTCATTATAGATGGTTGTGAGCCATCATGTGGTTGCTGGGAATTGAACTCAGGTCCTCTGGAAGAGCAGCCAGTGCTCTTAACCTCCGAGCCATCTCTCCAGCCCTTGTTTTATAATCTTACTTATTTTTGGTTTTATGTTCCTACTCAGCGGGAACATAAACCATGTAGGGGCTGGACATATGACTCAGTGGTTAAGAGCACCTCCTACTCTTCCAGAGGACCCGGGTTCAATTCCTAGCACCCACATGGCAGCTTACAACTGTCTGCAACTCCAAGATCTGGAGACAGATATACATGCCGGCAAAACACCAGTGCACATAAAATAAAAATAAATAAATGTTTTAAAATATAAATAAAACCATGCAAGTGGCCAAAAATCAACCTTTTAAAAAAATACTGTTAAGATCAGTTGAGGCTCCTTAGTGGACATTCTCAGGGTCTTGGGAGGAGAGCTCTCATGCAATTGTTCCTCAGTTAGTTGCACCATCTGCAGCGATCATGTGACCTTGGAAACAGAGGGGACACCCCTCTGATGACTCTCCTCTTTGTAGGATGTTTACTGGCTGGAGTCTAACCTCTCGGGTCCCAGTGGCCTCTCTGATAAAGTGGGCAGGGTCAGGAAGCAAAGATGGGCTACACAGACTTCCAGATGGAGTTCTCCAAAGGAGAACCTTAGCCAACGGGTGGCCATTGGGTTTGGAGCCAACTGAATGCTCTGTGTAGAGCCAGGGGTGCCAGGGGTGTGTGTGTGTGTGTGTGTGTGTGTGTGTGTGTGTGTGTGTGTGAATTGTGGGCTGTTTCCAGAAAAGAGAGCCAGAAGCAGCAATTAAAGAAAAGCCAGAGGGCTGGAGAGATAGCTCAGAGGTTAAGAGCACTGGCTGCTCTTCCAAAGGTCCTGAGTTCAATTCCTAGCAACCACATGGTGGCTCACAACCATCTGTAATGAGATCTGGTGCCCTCTTCTGGCCTGCAGGGATACATCCAGGCAGAACACTGTATACAAAATAAATAAATGTTAAAAAAAGAAAAAGAAAAGCCAGAAACCAGTAGATGGTGGCCCTTGCCTTTAATCCCACCACTTGGGAGACAGAGGCAGGCAGATCTCTGAGTTCTAGGCCAGCCTGATCTACAGAGTGAGATCCAGGAGAGCCAGAGCTACACAAAGAAACCCTGTCTCACCAAAACAAAAAAGTAAAGCCAGAGTAAGCGACAGAGTGTGGTCATTTGTTTTGTCCCCTAGAGGGGTTTGGTAATTTTCTGTGTGCCAGCCACTAAAATGCCACATAAGCTGGTGCCAGGAAAGCTGAAAGCTGGTAATGCCAATGGTAAAAGATTTTTACCAGAAAGGCGAAGACAAATTGAGAGAATTTTTTGAGATATACAACATTGAGGCAGTGGGCATGCCCAGAGAGGGGACCTCAAATCTGAGTGGGCATCTTTAGGGGATGTTACTTCATCTTAACTCATAGACCGTGCCATCCACGTGTTGTCCATATTGGGGGGGGAGGGGCAAGCTGTCACACCATCTATGGCGTAGTCGGTTTTGAGACCAGTCATTCGTCCAGATGTCCTCAACCAAGAGAATGAGGTTCTAGATGTCTGTGTAAGCCACCAGGAGTCAGGCGGAAGTACTCCTGACTGGGTGTTAAAGTGTGACAATTTTGTTTTTACTTCTTTTTTTTTTTGTGTGTGTGTGTGTGTCTGTGTATTCACTCTGTAGCCTAGGATGGCCTTGAACTCACTTTGTTGCTCAGGTAATCCTAGAACTCACAACCTTCTGCCTCAGTCTCTTGTGTACTGAGGTTACAAACACATGACACTATGTTCAGGTATTTTAATTTTTTCACTGGGGATAAAAATGAACATTGCCAAAATGATAGAGACCATATGTCCCTACTTATCTTCCCATCTGTAACGTCCTATGAGTCCCAAGGGCATGTTCAGACCTGGGGAGTGGAAGTTATGTGGAGATCCAGTCCCTCAAACTGGGTTTAAGGTGTACTGCACTTGGGTGTTCCAGGGTGTGCTTGTGAGTGTGTGTGTTATCTACGCCACTGTGGATCTGCCAGGCATTCCACCACCCAGGTCCTTCCCTGAGGCACTTCTTGGATTCTTGATTTCCTAAATGCCCACAATGCCCAGGCTCCAACTGCTATTTATTCTGTTTTGTTTCCTGAACAGCCTCCTCTCTCTGTTTTAGGACAGAATCTCCAAAAATTTTGCCAGATATTCTGTGGAAAATTGGGAACACCCCCATGGTCAGAATCAACAAGATCTCAAAGGATGCAGGACTCAAGTGCGAGCTGTGTGAGTGTGTGGCCCTGCTGGGGCTGCCTCAGGCATCCTGGACCAGGGCCTCGGGGTGACCCGGAGCTGAGGGGCTGGGGGTGTCGGCACTGGGGTCTTCTGGGATGCAGGATGTGTGTTGGTGACTGAGATAGCTTCTCTCTAACTGATGGCCAGGGAAGCTTGGATGAAAGAGCCTGCCTGGGAAGGTTACGGCCTGGGTAGAGGCAGAAGTGAAGCTGGAGCACTATGAGAGTGTATCTTTTTTTTTTTTTTTTAGATAAGGTTTCACTGTATAGTTCTTTTTTTTAAATTTATTTAATTTTATTTTATGTGCATTGGTGTGAGGGTGTCAGATCTCCTGGAACTGGATTTACAGACAGTTGTGAGCTGCCGTGTGGGCGCTGGGAATTGAACTCAAGACCTCTGGAAGAACAGCCAGTGCTCTTAACCTCTGAGCCATCTCTCCAGCCCCACTGTATAGTTCTTGCTGGCCTGGAATTCACTATGTAGACCAGGCTGGCCTTGAACTACAGAGATTGCCCTGCCTCTGCCTCCAGAGTGCTGGGATTAAAGATGTGAGCTACCGTATTAGACAGAGAGCATCAATGAGGAAATTGGGGTGGAGGGTCCCATGTGGGGGCGGAGCTTATGCTGAGTGACAGCCATGACTGCAGAGGAAGCCTTTGTCTGTGTCCTCCCAGTTTCATGGAGTCTGGCAGGTCGCCCAGCCCATTATGGGACAAAGAGTGGGACTTAGATTCAAGGTAAATGAAGGTCATTGGTGAAGGGGTTCCTTGCAGGGAGCTGTTCCCAGGCAGAGGTGTGGGCAATCATAGCCTATGAGTAAGAGCTAAGTTGGCTTGGCCTTGGGGGGGGGGGGGGGAGTGTTGCAGATCTGAGGCTGTCATGGGGCCAAAGGAGCAGACATCAAACAAAGCCCCTCCGTGCCCACAGAATCTCTTCTAACGGGGGGGGGGGGGGGGGGGCAGTCTGTTTGTGGTAGGTTTCAGAACCAAGAACCAGCCAAGAAGGTGGTTCTGGAATAGGGCATTTCTCTAGCCCTGTGAGGTGGGGGTGGGGGTGAGACTAAAGAGCAAGGAAGGATCCACCAGCATGGAGGTGATGTCAGGTGGGGGTGGGGCTGAGCTTAAGTCTGGACTCACTGACCACGGATGATAGAGGCAGTCAAGAATGGAGGAGTTGGGGGCAACTTTGGCAGGGGCTTCAGGACGAAGGTGGTCTATCTGGGGCTGCTTGGACTGGCTACCTTGGCAGGGGTGTGTGGGCTCAGATCCAGCCACTCACTGCATGTACTCGTTCTGCTGGGACGTGTTTTCTAACCTTCCGCCCACGGGCTCTTGACTGTCTTTACCACTCACTTAGTGTTGCCATGGGTCTACAGGGCAGGTGGGAGACAGGCCAGCTGTGACCAGGGGTGTCCAGGTACAGAGGTGGGCAATGGGTATAGAGATGCCCAGAACGGCAAACACCCAGGCTGGCAAACACCCAGGCTGGCCCCCATCTTGGAGGTGTATTGGGTAATTGAGGGTGGCAGGAATCTGTGGGGGTCAGAGAGTCCTCTCCCGTCTCTGATTCATGTTTGGCTTTCAGTGGCCAAGTGTGAGTTCTTCAATGCGGGTGGGAGCGTAAAGGACCGCATTAGCCTCCGGATGATTGAGGATGCTGAGCGAGCTGGGACCTTGAAGCCTGGGGACACAATCATTGAGCCGACTTCTGGGAACACAGGTGAGGGTAGGGCCAGTTGGTGCTGAGCAGAGGCTGAAAGTCCCCGGCCTGTGCAGACCTCCAGGGAAGGTCTTCACTCCCAGAAGCACATCTGTGTACCTAGCTGCCAGAATAAATCTCCTAAGATCGTCATCAGAGTGTGGGGTTCCTCTCCAGAACAAAGGCCCTTTGTCCTTCCATGCTTCTGGGGCTTGTCCCAGGTGTCCCAGGCAGGGGCACGGGCAGGAAGGCACAGGGCTTTGGGCACTGATCCCTCTCACCCTCTGCATGTGGCCCTCAGGGATCGGGCTGGCTCTGGCAGCTGCTGTGAGGGGCTATCGCTGCATTATCGTGATGCCAGAGAAGATGAGTATGGAGAAGGTGCGCTCAGGGCAGCTTGGGGGTGGGGCTAGGTGGAGGGCGTGGCCACCGGGGGCGTGGCCTATGGGAGGGTATGGCTTGATGGGTTTTCGCTGCATCAGCTTTGCCTTCCAGAGTGTTCTCCCTTCTAGGGACCAGCCCCAGTGATTAAGGCATGGTTTTCCCTGCACAGGTGGATGTGCTGCGGGCTCTGGGAGCTGAGATCGTGAGGACACCCACCAACGCCAGGTTCGATTCCCCCGAGTCTCATGTGGGAGTGGCGTGGAGACTGAAGAACGAAATCCCCAATTCTCACATTCTGGACCAGGTCAGATGTCATGTCTCCCCCCTACACACACCCGTGCTCCTCCAGGAGGCAAATTTGTGGTCAGGGATTTTTGTGGGGCCGTGTTGGGAGACTGGGAGATTGGTCTCTGCCCAGCATGAGCAGGGTGACAGTACTCCCTCTGGGGAGGTGCTCCAGGGCCCTGCTCAGTGACAGAACCTTTGGTTTCTGCTGTCCCCGTGCCAGTGTCGGAAGGCTGTCCCACTGGACAGAACCCAGCTGTGCTGGGTCAGCAGTGAGGTTGGGTTATCCCTTCCAGAGGACCCTCTGGGCTCTGAAGATGCAGAATGTCCAAGAGCCTGCACCCCAAGGCCTAGTCCCCTGTTCATTTCACTTCTGGATTATTTCACATTGTGATGACCCTGGTTTTCATATCTTGTATGGGAGGTTCCCGAGATGAGGTTCTCTAGGCTGCTGTAGGACTTGCTGGCCAGCACAGAGCTGACTGTCCAGTGTCCACGCATGGTGCCGGTGGTTTGGCCAGCTCACAGCCCCTCTCTTCTTCCGCCCAGTACCGCAATGCCAGCAACCCCTTGGCGCACTACGATGACACGGCCGAGGAGATCCTGCAGCAGTGTGATGGTGTGTGCTTCCCATCCCTCCACCCACCTTGACTGCAATCATTTCTTATTCTAGTTTCGTTTCTGTTGCTGTGATAAAACACGGGGACGAAAAGCCACTTAGGGGAGAAAGGCTTGTTTCAGCTCCCGGTTCCAGGGAAGTGAAGGAGGCGGGAACGCAAAGCAGCTGGTCACGTGACATCCACACGTCCGGGCCGACTGAAGCGCATGCGTACATGCCTAGTGCTCAGCTCGCTTCCCCTGCTCTTAGACAGTCCAGGGTTTCCTCCTGCACAATCAACGGTGCCACCTACAGTGGCTGGGTCTTTCCATATGAGTTAATAGAATCAAGACAGTCCCTCAAGCCGGGCGGTGGTGGCCCACACCTTTAATCCCAGCACTCGGGAGGCAGAGCCAGGCGGATCTCTGTGAGTTCGAGGCCAGCCTGGTCTACAGAGCTAGTTCTAGGACATCCAGGGCTACACAAAGAAACCTTGTCTTGAAAAACAGGGGGAGGGGGGAAAGGCAGTCCCTCAAAGACACACCCACGGGCCAACCTGATCTAGACAGTCCCTCATTCAGATTCTCTCAAGACTCTAGGTTGTGTGGAGTTGACAGAACTACCACACTCAGTCAAATGTGGTTGCCTGGGAGTGCACAAGTCACTTACCCTCTCTTTGGTAAACCCAGCTTAAACACCCATCTTTGTGAAATAGTTTCTGGAGACATTGGTCTTCCTCTGAGGCCTCTTGGCCTCTGCTGGTGCCTCTCCCTGTGTCCAGACATGTGGTTCAGACTGTGTGTTCGCCCTCATGTCCTCCAGGCTGTAGGGGCTGTTGAGTGCATGCTGGTGCTGGCCTCACAGCTAGGGGTCAAGATCTAACTGGAGCGTTTTTTTTCTTTTTTCTTTTTTTTCTATCTTTCTTTTTGGAAACGTTGTAGCCTGGCTGTCCTGGAACTGGCTTTGTACACCAGGCTGGCCTCGAACTCACAGAGATTCACCTGCCTTCCCTGAGTGCTGGGATTAAAGGTGTGAGCCACATGCCCAGCTGGGGCCATTGAATTTGACCTTCAGTCTTTCTCATATCTGGAGCTGTATGGTGATAGCTGTAGCTACCTTGTTATAGTACAGCATGAGGCTCCTTGGAACCATGTATACATGCTGAGTGCCTAGCTCCTGGGGCTGGTGGGACACCTCCCTAAGGGCCTCATGGGAGAAGGCGCTGGAAGGTCCCACCCTTGGCTTCCCACTTAGAACCTGGTATTGGCATTGGCCTGGGTGCAGACTTGTTCGGTGCCCAGGAACTGGCCAATAAAAGCTCAGGTGTTTGCTAACCCGGTTTTATGGGTGAGAATTCTCATCTGGCAGAGTTGGTGCATATTGCTTCATTCCTGAGTTTGCCCAGCTCAGACATGCCTGATGCCGAGCTGACCCTCAGTGGTATGAGAGAGCCTGGGCCAGTTCTCAGCCTCAGCTTCAGGCATTTTCCCTGTATCCTAAAAACCCAGTTTGTTTATCTGTAATCAGCCAAGAATCCGACAGCCTAGGAAGGCACACCATTGACAGCTTACTTCTGCCAGACTGTTAGCTGCCCAGCTGTGACCCATCCTTGTAGATTCAGCTACATTGGTGGTTTAAAGGCCAAGGTCACAGAACAGACAGCAGCCTCTGCCTTGGGCATGCTGTCCACAGATGGAGGCAGTGATGGCCGATGTTTATCCCGTGGACCTGGTTTGGCTTGAGTGTATTTCCACCAATGGTCATTAAGAGTGGAGGGCTGGCTGAGCTGTGGCCTGAGAATGTCTTCCCTCCCCCAGGGAAGCTGGACATGCTGGTGGCTTCAGTGGGCACGGGTGGCACCATCACAGGTATCGCCAGGAAGCTGAAGGAGAAGTGCCCTGGCTGTAAAGTGAGTGTGGCCCCATGCGGGGTGCTGCTGCTGCAGACGGGGTGCCTGAGAGGGTGGGTCTGGACTTGCTCTCTTGCCTGTGGCCTGAGCTGAGTTTAGAGGCTCATTGCTGTTGACATCAGGCTGGGAGGCCCCTCTGCCTGGGAACTGATTTCCTCCCACATTCCTGTCTCATCCCACTGCTGTCTTGAATAGTTGTATCAAGTTGCCCGGGAGGAACTTGGGGAGCACAGGGTCCTGGGGGCTCCCATTCTGAGTGAGGTGAAGCCCTTTGGATTAGCTCAGAGGCCACCAGAGACAGTCCCAGATTGTCTTGAGTTAGGGCAGTAGTTCTCAACCTGTAGGTTATGACCTCCCCCGCCTTGGGGGTTGCATATCAGATATCCTGCATATCAGATATTTACATTACAATTCATAACAGTAGCAAAATTACAGTTATGAAGTAGCAACAAAAATAATTTTATGGTTGGGGGTCACCACAACATGAGGAACTGCATTAAAGGGTTTCAGCATTAGGAAGGTTGAGAACCACTGAGTTAGGACCAGGCTTGATGAGGGGCACGAAGAAATAGGGTCATTTTCTCCCCATGAGACTGTCCACCCTCCGGAGACAGTCCAGGAAGATGTCAGTGTCCAGAGCTATCCTTTGTCCCCGAAGGCTTGCCAAATGTCCATGACTGGGACCCAGCATCCCTGGAAGGATCTTTCTAAATACCCTGTGCTGGATATTAGCCCCAGTAGGTTGTAGCCTTCCTGCTTCTTGCCTAAGATTCTGGAGGACTTCCCTTCCTCTAATCTGGGACTAGCATATGCAGCCTGTGAGCTGGCCATTAACAGGCATACTTTAGCGGAAAATATCCTTTCTAATGGCGGCTGCCTAGGGATGGGTTGGATTTCTCCCTGACCTGAGCCCTAAAGCCACCCACCCTGCAGATCATTGGTGTAGATCCCGAAGGGTCCATCCTTGCGGAGCCTGAGGAGCTGAACCAGACGGAGCAAACAGCCTACGAGGTGGAAGGGATTGGCTATGATTTCATCCCAACAGTCCTGGACAGGGCGGTAGGTTGGGCCAAAGTGTTCCCCCAGGCAGAGCCACAGGCTGCTGCCAGATCCTTGGCTTGCTTTTGCATTCTGACACTCTTGAGCTGACCCAAGTGTTGAGGAGACAGAATAGGGAGTACGGTTACAGGGGCTGAGACATGTTCAAATTCATGCCCAACATTGCTGGACACAGGCTCTGAGAGGCAAAGGGAAGGACAGACAAGGATGGACAGGATGGACAAGGACGGCCACTGTTAGCAGAGGCCACCAGACCCGTAGAGATGTGGGTTGTCTGAGTTACTCCTCAAAGCATAACGGAGCAGGGAAGGGTAAAGAAGTCTAGGTTTGCAGATCCAGGGGGAAGAAGGCTTCTGTGAGATTGCCCTGCCCCACCCCCTCCAGGCCCCTCCACCTGAGCTGAGGCCCGTGACCTGCTCTTGCACACAGGTGGTGGATAAATGGTTCAAGAGCAATGATGAGGAGTCCTTCGCCTTTGCCCGCCTGCTCATCGCGCAGGAAGGACTGCTGTGTGGTGAGTGGCCGGGTGAGCCCTCGGCAGGCTGGCAGGGTGGCAGAGGACGGCCCAGGATGTGTGCTACCTACTCCAAATGCATGAAAGTCATGGACATGAGGCTGTGTGACTGCAGTAACTTCCCTTCCTGTCCGTCTGTCCAGGCTCTTCCTTCCTTAGCTGTTCGCTTATCCTTTGCAGCCTCTTGGAGTCACCTGTGGCGACGAGAGCATGAGGCACAGGGCCCAGGCTTCAGTCTGCCCTTCTAGTGTCTGAGGCAAGCTCTTGTGGTGGCTTTTTTTTTCTTCCCCTCATTCATTTTAAACACCCCTGTCCCTGGAACGGGGGCTCAATCTGCAGTAGATCCAGGCTATGGCATGCGGGGTCCCAGTCCTCTGAAGGGTTTGGCGACGGAGTCCAGAGGGAGCTGGGACGGTACTTATTGCCCTCATAGTTTTCTGTGCAGCCGAGGCACACCCAGAAGCAACCTCCGCAGCCTTCCTTCCGCCCTGGGCTCCTCAGTCATCCTGATCAGGGTGGACAGGGCACCGTTGCCTGACCACGGGGCAGCAGAGGCCCCAGCAGCTTGAGTTAGACCTGAGAGTTGGAGAACACCAAGTGTACCCGGACTCACCCTATAAATGTGGCGCCATCTGTTCTGAGTCTTGTTGGAATGGGGCAGGGGAAAGCAATCAGCCCCAGCATGGCCAGGTCCTCAACAGCCAAGCACTATTAGGGGAGCAGGAACAAGCCATGTTGATTGAAAAAAATTTTCAGCATGGCCACTAGGAGGAGACTTGTGGCTTGGGTTCTCTCACTCAGTGTGTTTACACCCCGTACTCAGTGTAAATGATATAAACCCGAGCATTGGGCGGCGGTGGCGCGCCCCTTTAATCCCAGCACTCAGGCGGATCTTTGTGAGTTCGAGGCCAGCCTGGTCTACAGAGCGAGATCCAGGAAAGGCGCAAAGCTACACATAGAAACCCTGTCTCAGGGGAAAAAAACAAACAAACAAACAAACAAAACAAAAAAACCCGGGCATCGAGAGATGAGTGGCAGGGCCATGGTTCTCTGTGAGAGGCACCAGGGTGACCTTTCCGACTGACTTGCACTTTCTTAGGCTGAGTCTGGAGGAGCCCAAACTGGAGAGGCAGCAACAGTGTCTTTGGTTCTCTCTGGAGGTCCCAGGGCCAGGGCCCTCTATGGTCAGTGTCACAGTGAACCTGGGACTCTAATTATCTGAGACCTGGTATCACCTACTTGCTTTGCATGGTGCTATGAGCAGTCAGTGAGACACATGTTATCCTCAGTTGCCTCTTGGTTTGGGGTCAGGCTTTAGCTTGGGGAACCATGAGCCCCTCTTCTGGCTGAGCATGATTCACTTCATTTGTCCCAGGGTCTCCCCAGTTCCTCAGTGATGTTTAATTATGAAATGCAAGCTCCACTGACTATGAGGAGGAAGATGATGCAGAGGAATAGGGTCCTTTTACGGCCTATTCTCTGTCCAGAGATTCCAAAGATTCTTTCAGAGCATGTATGAACCCTTCCAGAGCACGTATGTGAGATGCACGCCTGAATGGTTCCCACAGGTCCTTCTAGAGTGCTGGCATACGTGTGTGGGTTATACATGCACGTGTGTTTACGTATGGATGCACACACAAGCATGTGGGCAAGTCTGACGGTCCTCTTGGCAGGTGGAAGTTCAGGCAGTGCCATGGCTGTGGCCGTGAAGGCTGCCCAGGAGTTGCAGGAAGGACAGCGCTGTGTGGTCATCCTGGCCGACTCTGTGCGGAACTACATGTAAGACACACCCCTGGTCCCTGTCGCCCTCCTGGCTGCTGTCACTTAAGCGCTGACCGTGGGATGCTGGGGAAGGGTAGCGGACAGCTGGGTCTTGTTAGCCTGTTAGCCCCAGGATCCTCCATGTCTTCAGAGCCAGTGTTCACTTTGTATGGCTCTATCCTGAGCCTTTGTGTGTGTGTCCATGGCGACAGCTCTGGTGGACATTTATGTCCCTTATATACCCCTCTGTCTTGGTCTTTTGGGTTTGTCTTCATTACCCCACTGGGGCTCTGGGTGCCATGGGCCAAGCTGTACTGATGTTTTCATGGGGGGAATCCTAATTTGCTTCCTGCCCACCAGCTCTGCTGTTTCACCGGCTGTCCTAAATGGATCTGGGAGGGTGAATGTGCCCCGGCTGGGTTCTCCTAGAACTTGTGGTTATGTGCTTGCTCAGTAGCCTCAGGACAGTCCCAGCTCTCTGCCTGGCCACCTATGACCAGGAGGCTTGAAGTCCTGTCAACTGCCTGGGTTCCTGGCTGAACTAGGGGGAGCTGCTCTGCCGCCAGCCTCATGGGTAACAAGAGTGGTTCCCCATCTCTTGCCCTTCCTCCGCAGCCTGTGAACTATAGAGTGATGTTTGTGTTGAGCTTGGCAGCTTGGCATGGCCAGGCATGGTGCATGGGCATCCTGCTGGCTTCCAGGTAGGCTGATAAGCAATACAGGAGGCCAGCCATCTCCCCAGCACATGGTTGGCCTGTTGTGTGTGCGCATTTGTGTATGTGCATGGTTCTGTTTTGTGTGTGTGTGTGTGTGTGTGTGTGTGTGTGTGTGTGTGTGCTCAAGAGGCCAGGGGCATTTTATATGCAAGTACACGAGTATGTACTTCATATTGGTGCTGGAGTAGGGGCCACCTCTGTCCTATGCTGCTGCTCCTCAGCCTACCTCCTTGGGACAGAGCCTAACAGCACTGTAGCCTGCTCAGCAGCTTTTGGTCAGAATAGGAAAGGCTCTGTTGAGGCAGAACTAGGGGTCCAAGGAGGAGGATGCTCAGGAACCCGTAAGAGGGGTCCAGATCACAGAGACTTTCAGCCTACATGCCCAGTAACTCAGTTCTCGGCTTCCCTGGAGCTCTGCCATTTTTACATCGTATGCTGAAACAGTAAGGCTCTCAGAAACTCGCCCCTGACCATGTGTGTGCCTCCCACTGGGTAGAGAGGCCTCAGTGACACCCTGACCCTGCAGGTCCAAGTTCCTGAGTGACAAGTGGATGCTGCAGAAGGGTTTCATGAAGGAGGAGCTCTCAGTGAAGAGGCCTTGGTAAGGACGCTGCCTGGCTGTCATCCCTGGATAGGCAGGAAAGGTAGCCTTCCAGTTTCCCACCGTGGTGCTTCTCTCACGGCCCTATCTCCTGCCTCATGCTGTTTTTTTTTTCTGGCCCGTTCTGCCCCCTCCTTCAGGTGGTGGCATCTGCGTGTTCAAGAGCTGAGCCTGCCAGCACCGCTGACTGTGTTACCCACAGTCACCTGTGAACACACCATCACCATCCTCCGGGAGAAGGGCTTTGACCAGGCACCCGTGGTTGACAAGTCAGGGTCAGTCTCACCCTCCCCCAAGTCCAGGGCTCTGACTTTAGACTGTGCTAGGATCCTAGCTCCTGCTGCCCAGGCCTCTCTGTCCACATCATCAAAATGGGACGGGCAGCAGCAGGTAAGGTCACTTTGCATACAGTGTCTAGAGCCGCAGACAGCCTGCTGACTACCCTGTCCTTGAGCAGCTGAGGCTAGACCATACTAACTCTTGGGGTCTTAATGCTTCTGTCCCCCCAGTTCATTGGTAGTATGCCGGCCCATCCTTACCGGTACTAGGGAGTAGGTGACAGGCACCCTGGGTGGTGGCACCCAGAGAATCACATGGTAGGGAAGCCCAGTTGACCAACATCCTATGGATAGCTTCAAAAGTCTGATGGCTGGTCACCATGGACCCCTGAGGGCACATAAACACCACAGGACTAACTTGTCCGTCTCTGTTCTCCCCGCTTCAACTCCAACTCTATTTGCATGCCTACAACTGTTTTGATATATGTGCATGTGTGTGTGTGTGTGTGTGTGTGTGTGTGTGTGTGTGTACCACCTGTGTGCCTAGTGCTTGCGGCAGTCAGAAGATCTCAGACCTGGAACTGGAGTTACAGATGTTTGTGAGCAGCCATGTGGGAGCTGGGAACCAAACCCAGGTCCTCTGCAAGAGCAGCAAATGCTCTTGGTCACTGAGCCATTTCTCCAGCTCCTGGAGCAAGTTTGAAAGGACCTTGAAGTCAGCACAAGATACCCCAAGACCAAGTTCTCAGCACAAGGAGATTTATTTGCCCCAGAGGGACAGAGGGCAGGGATAAGAGACAAAGACAGGAAGGAGACAGAGGACGAGGGAGAAGGGGAAGGGAGGTGGGGAGGACAAGACCGAGGACTGCCTCTGGATAGAGAGGAGACACACGTGGCCCATAGGCCAATGGCAGTTTTTAAAGAGAAAGGGGGAAACCCCAAGTTAGGATGAGTTGGTTAATTTTGATTGGGCATGTTAATTAGGTGAGCCAAAAGGGGGCATTTGATTGCTGGACTTCAATACTTTGATAGATGGACGTTGGAGGTTTGTCTTAGGAACGAGTCAGTGGCCAAATAAAGGGATAGGCCTAGGTGGCTAGCTTTAGGAATGTAGTCTAACAGTTTGGCAAGGCCTACCAGAGCCGTGTTTGCCACATTTAGGCCTGCTAGAGCCCTTCAGAGTGGGCCACACACCCCTCTCTGACTCTTGCCTCTTCTTCCTGCCTCAAATTCCATGCTCTTCCCAGGGCCATCCTGGGGATGGTGACTCTTGGGAACATGCTGTCATCCCTGCTTGCTGGGAAGGTGCAGCCATCAGATGAAGTCTGCAAAGTCCTCTACAAGCAGTTCAAACCGGTATGAGTGTTTCCGGAGTGGGGAGTGGGAATGTGAGCGGAGGCTGGGCCTTCAAGGCAGGGAGGGCCTAGTGTTTGCTGTGCCAGAAGTGGGTCCCCGACCCGTACCACCCCTTGGAAACTACACAGCTTGCTTAGGGGGTTCGAGGTCACTTCAGTTGAAAGCCACCCCTGTCACATAGACCTTGTGTGCATTCCAGTAAAAACTCTGTACTCTTGGTCCGTCTCTCCTTCACAGGCCCCACAACCAGTGGTCCGTCTACTAGTTTGGCCTCTAAGCAGAGGCCGTGGGTTAGAATCGAATAGCAAGCCGCTATTCAGGCAGGTTGCTACAACAGAGAATGCTCTAAGGCTCTGCGGGGCCTTCTTTCTACTTGAAACTCATCTGAGTGGCTATGGCGAATGTTGTGCCTCTTGCCTTCATCAAGTCTGTGGGGGCCTGTCCTTGAGGGCCAGCATGGACACAGCTTCTCTTGCAGATCCACCTGACTGACACACTGGGCATGCTCTCCCACATCCTGGAGATGGACCACTTCGCCCTGGTGATCCATGAGCAGATCCAATGTGAGTAGGGTCCACTTGGTGCTGGGTTCTTGTTTGGGGGCAAGGGCGTTAAGCCCTGGACACTGGCCACGCCTGGCCCAGGCTCTCATGGTACACATTCCTGCTATGTGCAGTAGGCGGGCATGCTCCCTAGTGGGGGATGGGGAGTCCGTGGTCCTCATCTTCTCACCAGAGCTTTTGACATCTTGAACCTCTCTCCAGGGGCCTGTCAATCCAGTCATGTACCCAAGGGACACACAGGGCCCATCATGCTCCAGTGAGCCCTCGAGTTGTTTAGATAGCACGGCATTGTCCTAGGCCCGCAGGCCGAGACAGCTGAGACAGTAGGCATTCTCTAAGGATGCTGAGGGTTGTCTCAGAGAAACCTGGGACAGCTGGAATTCTTGGCCCTTGAGGACATACCGCCAGGAGATACTGATTGGTTCTGATGGGCTCCAGGGGTGCTCTGAAGGGCAGCTCTGGGTGTCTGTTAAAAGGACAGCTGGTGAACCACACTTGTCTCTGTGCATATCAAACAGTCTGTCCTTCCTGCTCTCCGAGAGTCCTCCCAATGTCAACATCTGCAGGTGGGGATGACACTCTCAGGTCCCAGTGGGGTGAGGGGTGTTGATTTTCATTCCTCAATCCATAAGAACTGGGAGGGCCTGATGTCTAGTCTCAAGGCTGGCCTGCATGTGGGGGTGGCCCCATGTCTAACCCCTCTCCCGTCCTTGGCTCTACAGCACGAGACCAGGCCTGGTCAGGAGTGGTGGGGGGGCCCACAGGTATGTACGCCCCACCCATCCCGGCCCCTAGGAAGTGGCCTTCATGTTCAGAATCATACCCTTCCAAGGGTATCTAGGGCCCTGGACCCCCGAGGTTGGGTTGGGTGGAGGGGACTCCCAATCTTTGAACATCTCAAACACAAAACAAAAAAAAACATGAATTCCCACTTCAGGGGCAGCTGGAGTGACAGGACAGAGTGTTGTCACAAACCTACAACATTCCCCACCAAACCCTGCACGGGAATCAGCCAGCCTAACTGGACCCTGCTGTCACTTGCTCTGTGGGTGTCCCAGAGCCAATCAAGGGGTCCCTTAGCTTCAGTGGTTTCAAAAATGCAGCAGCAGAATTCTTTGGAGTTTCCCTGTCCTTTTCTGGGGTTCTAGATAGGCCAGTGAGATGCCTGTCCCTGATGGGTCTCTCCCAAGGGGCCTCTGTCTTCAGACACTGGGTGGCCTTCTGAGCCTGCCAAGGACTGTGCCAGCAACGGCTCTCCTGAGAACAGGCCTGATGGTACATGTATCTGCGGGGGAGGGGGAGGGTCTGGCATGAAGGCCCAGCCCACCACTGTGGAGGTGCACATGTGCCAAAGGCTGCAGGCCAAGTCATCAGCCTAGAGACCCTAAAACCAGGGAACCAGGGAAAGTCCCGGGTCAGGAACACCTCTACTCGTGGGAAGCCCCTCAGGCCCTTGCATGTGTGGGCAAGCCCCACCTACACCTAGATCACTCTGTGGACAGAAGTCTGGGCTCCCCATGTCCTGTCAAACGGATGGATAGAAAACTGTTGCCATGGCCCTCTCTGCCTGGAGGCCATGTGGTGCAGGGCCAGGCCCAAGCTGACAGGAAGCTCCAGTCTGAGAAACCTGTCTGCAGACAGACTCAGGTGGGCTGAGCTGAATAGGCCCTGGGTGCCAGGCAGGACTCTGGACAGAAAGAGGGCCTGAGGCTTGCCCAGGCACTGACACTGCACGTGGCCTGTGGGCATGGGCTGAGAGGAGGCACCTGCCAGCTCTTTCATTCTGGGGAGCCTGGGTTGGTTTCTAGCTGTGTTCCAGACAGCACCCAGCATCCTACATTAGGGCTGGTGAGAGGAACTGCCCTCTGGCTCCGCCCATGTGGCTCAGCTGGAGCCACAGTGGCTGATTCTTTGTTCCTGCTTGGAGGCGAGGAAAGAGTCTCTTGCTTCCAACAGGCCTCAGATCAGCTCTGTATCCCGTCACCTTTAATCCAGCAGCTGTTTCTTTCCTTAGACCGCAGCAGTGGCATGTCCAGCGAGCGGCAGATGGTGTTTGGGGTTGTCACTGCCATTGACCTGCTAAACTTCGTGACAGCCCGTGAGCAGAACCGGAAATAGAGCCAGGAAGTCGGGACTGGCTTCCACCCTCCCTGCTGGGGCTTTCAGAGACACCTACCAGTTTCCATGCCCAAGTCCAGCAGGTGGCACCAACAGGTGGCTATTTAGGCCAGCCGCAGAGGCCCAGCCTTCCTCCTAACACTCAGCTTCCTAAATGACTCCTGAGCCTGAGTAGCTTACATGGGTGTCCTCTGGTGTCACAGGAGAATTGAGGGATGTCAGCCAGGGAAGATGGACACAGAGTACAAATGCAACAAGACTGAGGGTTCCAGAAAGTGTCCTCCCTAGAGAAGACTCCAGCATGGGGACGGGCAAACCCTGGACCCATTTGGTGCTCATCATTAGGGGCAGTGCTGTCCCCAGCATGGGAGCATGTGGGTTTTAATGAAGGCGCAGTTCCTGTGACCTGAGACCCATGGCTGTGAACTGAGTGCCAGGATAGTGGTACCACTTGGGTCATTCATGCCCCACGCCACCCCACGCCCCCCATCAAGCAGCTCTTCCTCACCTCCGCTTGCTTCCCTGACAAGCACTTACCCACATTCTGTCTCAATGGGTTTCCCTGCTCTGGACACTTCCTATTAAATGGAATCACACACACCTATGACCCTGTGTCTACCTTATTTCCCCTGGCATGAGCATCTCATGGTTTCATGTTGCAGCCTATGTCGGAGTTCTGTTCCTTTTCGTGCATGTGGATGGTCCTGGTTGTGTTCCATTTGGCCATGCACAAGCGTGTGTGTTGTTTTCACGCCTTGGCTGTTGTGAAGGTCTGTGCACATGTCTGCTTGAACCCACTTTCCCCCCGGGAGAGATCCCGGATTGGGCTCACTGCAATCCTGAGTTCACTTGCTCCAGTGGGCTGCACTATTTCACATCCTCGCCTGTGTGTTCCTGAGCATCTTTCTCAGCATCCTCCCCAACCTTGGTGCCCTTTACTCTGTGATTGACATTTGCTGCCCAGCAACTACAGAGATCCCACATGCTCCACCCATGTTTAAATTGGGTTGTCTTTCGGTTTCTTTGCTGATAGGGAGGGATTTTGCTTTGGTGCAGGGTTCAGGGTCTCAAACTCGTGAGTCTGAGGGTGGGAGCGTGTGCTACCCCTCACCTTACCTTCACTTAGTTTTGCTTCTGTCTGTTTCTCCTCTTCGGGTGTCCTCTCCATTGCCACATGTAAGGCATGGAAACCCATCTTGGCTTCTAGGAGTTGTGCTCACTGCTGCATTTTTTTTGTTCATCTATTTATTTTACATCCCAGCCACAGCACCCCCCATCTTCCCCTCCCAGTCCCTCTCCTCCACCCCCCCTCCTACTCCCTTCCCCTTCCTCTCTATCCAGGAAAGGCAGTTTTCCTATGAGTATTATAAAACATGGCATATCCAGTTGTAGTAAGACTAAGCACCTCCTCATGTATTAAGGCTGGGCAAGGTGACCCAGTATGAGGAGTAGGGTCCCAAAAGCGGGTAAAAGAGTCAGAGACAACCCAGCCCCTGTTCCTGCTGTTAGAAGTCCCATAAGAGGACCAAGCGACACAACTGTAACATATATGCAGAGGGCCTAGGTCAGTCTCATGCAGGCTCCCTGGTTGTTGGTTCAGTCTCTGTGAGCCCCTAGAGGGAGAGTGCTGAGGGGGAACTGCTGTGGCGGCGGTGGGGTGGGGGCAGTAGGGAGGTGGGGGGAGATATTCCAGGGTCAGGGTACATGGGAATCTCCCAGGTCTATGGGGAGGACCCCAGGTTAGACTCCTAGCAATAATGGATAAGTAGAGTAGCCTGAACTGGCTGTCCCCGGTGACCAGATTGGTGCCTGGCCCAATTGTCATCAGCGAGGCATCATCCAGTAACTGATGGAGGCAGATGCAGAGACCCACAGCCAAACACTAGGTGGAGTTCAGGAATCCTGCAGAGGAGGAGGAGAAAGGATTGTAGGAACCAGAGGGGTCAAGGACACCATGGAAAGGCTCACACTGCTTCATTTTAAGAAGAAAGATGGGCTATGCACAGTGACACACACCTACAATCCCAGACTCGGGAGGCTGAGGCAGGGCTGCCACAGTTTCGAGGCTAACTTGAGCCACATGGCAAGACTTGTTTCAAATATATATTCAAACATTTTTAAAAGTACCCAGGCCAGCGTGATGGTTCAGCAAGTGAAGGCACTTGCTGCTAAGCCTGGAGAACTGAGTTCCATTCCTGGAATCCAAATGTTTTCCTCTGACTGCCACAAAAGGGGCTGGGGATAAAGGTCCATCCTCAGAGGAAGGTAAACAGTGTTGGAGTTGAGAGTTGGTAGAGAGTGAGCACGTCGGCATGTGAAAGATGGAGTGTGGAAGGGCAAGTTGGAAACCAGGTATATGGATATGAAGAAGGGGGCATGCACAGACACCAAGCCCACAGTGACGAGGCCAGCTGGAGGTTCAAAGGATGCACCACGGAAGCAGAACACTAGCCACCCTCGGGTGTGGGAGTCATCTGCTACACACAGCCAGCCCTGCAGGAACAGGAGGTCCTTCACACAGGTCCCAGGCATGTATGCCTGGGTCTAATGGCCTAAGGGGTGATCTGGGTCTCAGGACCTAGCTGGCCAGCTCCATTTCCTGTGTCTCCCTTTCCTATGTCCCCATTCCAGTCCTGCCAAAGGCAAGGAAGAAACTAAAAGCTATCACTACCATCAAAGCTGTCCTTTACAGGGACTGATGATACAGCTCAGTGGTTAAGAGCACTGGCTACTCTTCAGGACCATCACCAGTAGCTACATGGTGGCATATAACTAACTGTAACACCAGTTCCAGAGGATTCAAGGCCCTCTCCTGGCCTCCATGGGCATCAGGCCATACTTGCAGGCAAAACACCCATACACATAAAATAATTAAAAACTGTCCAAGTATGATGAGATGAAAGGATTCCCAATTTATATTAACACCATTGCTGTTTTTACATGGCCACGTCTTGGGTTCCAACAATAGAACACAGAATGGCATCACTGGTATACGCAACGATTCTAAATGTTGCTTGCCTATGAAGTACTCACCAGATGATCCCTTGAGCTCAGGCCATACCAGCCTTCCAGAACACTGAAGGCCAGGCAGTAACAGACTGGGAGGGAAGCGTATAACAGAGCCCTTAGCACAACTGACTCCATGATGGAAGTACCATTTAGGCTATAAAACTCCCCATATAGCAGCACCACTCACCAAAATGAAAATAGACTTCATCCATCAAAGTCCCTAGTTCTGAGAAAGTCTACAAATGTACCAACCTTGCTTTTTGGCTTCTGTAGTTCCACTTCTGGCTATCTGTTCTTGTTAACTGAAGCATGTCATGGTTTTTGTGTTTAAAAGCTCACCCTGAGAAAGGCTCTGGGCTACACTGGGATCCCGAGCACCCAGTATAGTCCACCAGGCCAGCTAATAAACTTTGTGCTGGCTTAAGCCCATGTCTGAGCAGTTTTCTCTGGTGATGCCCCACGAGAGGGCCCTCTGCAGAGGAGAGCACGCTGTTAACCTAAGGAAATCTCCTCAGGCAGATGTACTCAGATACCACAGCTGCAGAGGTCTCTAGGTTTGTTTCTGGTTTGGAGACAGGCTATGTCACCCAGGCTGTCTTTGGACTTGAAATCCTCCTGCCTCAACATCCTAAATACTGGATTATCAGCACAATCCAACATACTTGGCAACATTTAGGTCTGAAAAATGGAAGGAGATCATAGGATCCAGTGAAGGTTGAAGATCTAATTATACAAGGACAAAAAAGAAAAACTATGCACCAAGGCTTCCTCTTTGAGTCCACAGAAAGACTTGCAGGCTAAATGTTGTATAAGTCAACAAAATGCAAAAACCCAAGCTTTTAATCCAAATATACCACCTATGTGCAGTTATTCTGCTAGGCCACTGTTAATCTGCTTGTCTCTGTCTAAATAGGTATGTTTAATCTTGTTAGCCACAAACATCATTTCAGAGCTTGATAAATCAAACCTCTGAACCAAATTCTCTCAGTCCTTTTGAGAGCCTGGTTGTTGGTGGCCTGAGGTCATCTGTCCACCTTAGACAGCAGAACTCAACAATGACACACCTCCACCTTCTGAAAGTCGGTCAAATACTTCCCAAGATACTGGCCACCCAGAGTCCCAGTTTTAGATGTTACTTTTGTCTTTTTAGACAAGGTCTCTCCTATCTCAGACCTATGATGCAGCTCAATTTGAGCTTAAACTTCTGATTTTCTGACCTTCTACTCCCAGCTGCCAGGATTATGAGGGTGTCTGTCCGTGCCACATTTACAGGGTGCTGGACATTGAACTCAGGGCTCTGTTCACGCCAGGCAGGCGTTACCGAGCTCCATCCCCAGCCCTTTCACACACTTCCGAAGAAAAAACCCTTTGATCCACGGGTCCAAGCACAAGCTGTGTACCTACAACACCTAGACAATTTCCTGTGTACCTGGGATGTGCCCAGGATCCGCCTCACAGGGGGTTTTCCAGTGTGGACCATGAGTCATTCTTTTCTTGTTACATCAAAGCAATTCCATTTATGAAAAATAACAATGAAAAGTGTTTTGCAATTTTTTTCCTGAAAAGTGACTAACCGAAGCCCAGACCCTTGAAGGTGTGAATGAGGCTCAGCAGTTGGTACAGTGCCAGCTTGTCCCTAGGGACTTGGGTGTCACTGCAAGATGTGTGACAATCGGAAAATCTCACTTACCGTGAAAAGGCAGCTTGGTGGCACAAGCTTGACAGAATCAATCATCCACTAGGCATGGTTTTGTTTTTAATTTTTTCTTTGATAAATCAATTGCTTCACAAAAATCCTTTTAAAGACAACAATCCGAGAAAACATATTGTTACAGTATTCACATTTTAAAGATTGTCAGTTTCAAAGACCAAACTTAACTGAAAAAGGCAGACTGCCGAGTTCTGTCGCTCCCTGCAGGAGAAGCCTTCAGGATGGGTAGGTATTCCCTGCCAGCGTGAGGGAGCTAGGCAGAGAAGAGCAAGGCTCCTTCTGCTCCACCAGGGGCACCGGCCACTCAGCAGGCTACACAGTGGCCCATCAGCCTTAGCCAGAAGGGTCACAGTGCATATTGCATATACACTTTGATTTGACAATCTGGACTCAAAAAGGAGAAAACTGAGCCCACCAGATGGGCGGTCAGCCAGTCTAGATTTCTGCTAGGCAGCCAAACAGCAGGAATGACATAGGTTGCCTGTAGGTCTCAGAACACATTCAAAAGGCTCCAATGTTAGGGAGGACTTTACTAGAACAAAAGCTGGAATCTGACCATTTAAACAAAGCTCAAAGGAGAGGTACTTTCAGATTTTCTCCACAGGCCACGGAAAGGAGAGCAGGAGTTTTGCTTGGGTGTTTGAGACAGGGTTTCACTATGCACCAGAGACTGATCCCAACCTTGCAGCAATCCTCCTGCTTCAGCTTCCTAAGTGCTTGTATTCCAGGCACATGCCACAATGCCCAGTCAGCAGCAGGTGTCTTCAAGGTGCACCTGACGACAACAAATATGCTGGGCAGTCATTGTAAGAAACAGAATGGCTTGCCTCATGGGAGCTACTGAAAAGCGTCTAAGTATGCATGGGAGGGGGACAGAAATTCAGCCTAGGACCCTGTGCCAGCTCTCTTACAATCTTTTTTTTTTTAGACAGGGTCAGGTTATGTAGCCCAGGCTCACCTCCTGTCTCAAGTTCCTGAGCATTGGGATTACAGGAGTGTGCCACAACACCCAGGTTCTCTTACGATCTTCATGCTATCCCTCTGAATTTAGCAGGTGAGAGTTCGGGGCTTAGGAAAGCTGATTTCAACTGGAAAGGACAGGCGGCATCATGGTGTTCAAATCCCAGCTAGAGCAGCCGCCAGCTGGCCCACAGGGGGACAGCAGGGACTATGCTTCCTTTGGGGAGAGTGGCAGACCTCTGCAGGAGCTCACAGGCCGATGCATTTCTACTCGAAACCCAACATAGCAGTCTTTCAGGCTTTTAGATACCTGACTTAAAACATTAAAACGATTTGTGAATAAGTAATGGAAGGGCTGCTTAAAATATTATTCTCTCCTCAAAAGAGTTGCTGGCAAGTCTTTTGGTTTTGTTTTGTTTATTTTATTTTGTTGTTTTGTTTTTTGTAGTGCAGGCTCCTTAAACAGTTTGAAAGGAGAACCTGTTTTTCTTGCCTACTTGGCTGTCCAGGTGTGCTCCATGACTGAACGGAACCAAGACATTTGGGGGAGGAGGGCGGTGAACCGTTGCAGAAAAATATTGGTGAATTAGCTAAAGATGTCCCTCTAGGTAACCTTGGTCCATAACCAATCACCACCCTTGGGTCCCAAGGCACGGCACCCTTGACAGCCATCTAGCTGTCCATCAGCAGGTGGGCCTAGGTACCATCTGTGCCAATACAGCTGCTCAACATGAAGCAGGGAACTTGTGTTCAGAGAAAAAGCCTCCCAAGTAAACCAAAAGCAAACCCTCAAACCTCAGCCTACAGTCTGCTCTGTCATGACGCCAGGAAATGCAGTCCCCAAACTGTCCTAAATCGTGAGTGGTAACTGGAGGGGGAGGACCCTGGAAATGGAGGCAGCAGCATGCAACCAGAGTGTGTGACAGCCAGAGAGCCACGGACGCCTGTGAGCCAACAGTGGGTCCACTGAAACGATACCTCCATGGTTCTAACTTCCAGATGTCTGCCCATTATGTAAGACAGTTTGGGTGTTTGATATTTACCCCAGCTCTGAGCCAGTGGGGTAGAGCACATTTATATTAGTTTATAATAAACATTCTATGTATAACATGTTTTAACTAAAAAAAAAAAAAACAAAAAAACAACAACTAAAATTACCACCCAGTTACCATGGCTGGGCAGCCACGTAACTGCAGTCAGGTTTGAATTAGGCTGGACTAGGCATGGCAGAGAGCTATGGCACACTAAGGGCACTGCATGGCGGCGGCCCTCACTCACCACACACCCTACTGAGCACACTCTGTAAGATGCCTAGAGCAAGTGTAAGATGCAATCTGAGCATCACATAGGAACACAAACTGGAGATATCAAAAGTTCACTTGGCGGTTGTTTACTTTTAGCAGTTATGGCGAGCCTCCTCCCGGGGAGGAGGAGACCACGTATGGGCAGCTGCCTTTCAGAACATCCCAAATCGAAAGACAAGCATGTGCTGTTCCTTCTCTAGAAATTTATCCTCAATATAGTCATAATCCAATTAATAACTGATTTATAAAAATAGCTTTTTATCCAATAATCCCAGCAAGGTAAAAATAGGAGTTTCTTTTTCTATATAGCAAATGAAACAGGCAAATGGTGCCCAGAGAGAACGCAGTGTGTTGCGGGCACTCACAGCCCACCAGGGCCAGCGTCCTCTTGCCCTGCAGCCCAAGTGCAGATCATCTTTCAGACCTGTGGGCAACACAAACAGCAGCCCCCAGACCTGCTGTAAACCACAGAACTCAATTGCAACTGCATCATTGTTTAGAAAACGGCAGCACTGTTCCTTAGTCTCGTCAGGGACTCAGGGGCAGGGCCACTCCTCACGTTTCCGGCATTAAAAACCCACACACGCACATCTGAAGGAAGTTGCTGCACCAGCGAAGACATCTTGAAGCTTGCTGTGAAATACAAAAGTGCACTCTTCTATATCTACATATAAAACATATTACAAAGAAAACTGTAAAATGTTTGCTGTGCAAACAGTAAAGAGTCAGGTGCTCCAGCCCCGCGCTGGCCCTACTGCAGAGAGTCGCTGTTCTCCAGCACCAGCCCGCCGATGTGCGTGGGCGCCAGGGCACCACTGTCATCTTCTGTGCTGTCCACCGACTCGTCTTCACTCTGCCCCGCCATCATGACCTGCTGTACAGCCAAGGTGGCCCCGTCTGAGGACAGGGACTGAAGGCTGTCCACGTTCATGTTTACAGGTGTGGTGATGGTCACAACGGCACCTGAAGCAGAGCACACCAGTGTCACTGTCTTCACGAGTACTCAGAGAAAAGCACTTCACGCACAGACAGGTACTGCTCGTTTGCTCAGTCTACATCTAAGACACCTACCTGTGTGTGTATCAAATGTCCCCGCACCAAATGAGGGTACAAAATACTCAAACACCACTTCTGGGAGGTGAAGCCTCTAGTCTAAGGTCAAATCGACTATGCAGAAGCAACGTTATGCAAAGGAAGGGCAGTGATGTGCCAACCAGAGTAACGGAAACAACTCAGCATGAAGTCGATGGCAAAGGATGTTAAGTGCCAGAGACACTCACTGACTTCGAACACGGGCAGCTGAAGGCTTGAAAGAGGAGGGGGTGGGTCTGGGGGGATGTGGCTCAGTGGTAGAGCAGCATGTGTAAGGCTAGTGGTTCCATATCCAGCACTCTAAAAAAAATTAAAGAAATGAACAACTCCAGGATGGTGCTCCTGCTGACTGTAAAGGGCAAGGGAGCTACTTCTGCAGTGGTATGGATGCCTGCAGACTCACAGTTGAGAAAGAGGAACAAACATAGAGGGCTTCTGTGACAACCCTTAACCCCACCACCACACCATAACCCCTCTCCAAAAAAAAGTAACAGCCTAGACAGAAGGCCCTTGACGAGAACCCTAAAAATTGTGATAGGATGCTGGCATGCAGCTCTCCACAACTGATGTCGTTGGTGGGAGGAGGGGGAGGAAGGACTAGGTTTCTTTAAGGGCTGACCACCAGGAGTTTGACCATGCTCCAGTGAGTATATGGGCAACACAAATTGGACTTTTTTTTTGCTTTTTCTTCTTTTGGGGGGAGGGGGTTTACAAGGTTGGATGTATGGACTTAGGAGGACTGGGAAGTAAGTGTGATCGGGGTTCATGATGTGAAATTCCCAAATAATCAATAAAATTATTATGAGGAAAAAAAGAAATTAAAAACTGTCCCAAAGCTTCCTAAGCACTTAGCAGAATATTACCAAGGGAAAAAGAAAGAAGACACCACTATGCCTATACGCTCAAACACACACACACACCCAGGTGAAGGCAGTAACACCTCTGTCAGAACTGCTGAGGGAAAGTGCTGAAGTCCAGGAGTTCAAGGCCATCCTGGGCAGCACACTGAGGCCTTGTCTCAAAACGAAACTAATCACATACGAAACAACCCAGACTTTGAAGAGCTCACACACACAGAATTGCTGATGTGACACACATGTCAGAACGGTGGCCTGTGACAGAGAGAAGGAAAGGGTCAAAAGCCAGAGACAGGCACAGGCACCAAAGAAAGAGGCCAGGTGGTGTGAGGAGAGCCGACTCCACTGTCCGTGCCGAAGGCGAGGGGAAGAAAGCAAAATGGGAGGTAACGGAGAGCACCTTGCTAAGGATACTTAAGACAGGGAACCATTCCCACGGGCAGTGGGCACACCGTGACTCCCCACCACTGCTGAGCCTTAACGTCCATCCATGGATGCCTCCTCCTGGTTTTTTTATTTTTTGATTTTTCGAGACAGGGTTTCCTCATGTAGTTTTGGTGCCTGGATCTCACTCTGTAGACCAGGCTGGCCTCGAATTCACAGAGATCCACCTGCCTCTGCCTCCTGAGTGCTGGGACTAAAGGCATGTGCCGCCACCACCCAGCCTCCTCCTGTTTTATTTCTTTTCAAACATTTGTTTAGTATGTGTGGGAGTGTAATGTAATGTGGGCATGGTGTGAAGGTCAGAGGACAACTTGCAGGAGGTGGTTCTCTCCTGGGAATCAAACTTAGGTCATTAAGCTTGGTGGCAAGTGCCTTTAGCCAACAAGCCATCTTGCCTTGAGTCTTACATTCAGAGAAAGGGCATGTCAGGCACACAGCTCCCAGCTCCCAGCAGCTGAGCTGGCTCACTGTCCCCACCATTGCCCATCCGAAGGGACGCACCTTCTGACATGGCGAGCTCACTGGGTGTGGCTTGTGTCACCCCTGATGCAAGGGAATCTGGCCAAAACCTCTGAACTGGCCTGTTCTGAGCAGGCTTTTTCTTCGTCTTCGGAGTCTCTGAACAGCTGGAATCCAACATTGGCTGGAGAATCCGTCTCCGGGCATTGATGAACCTGTGTGTGGACGAAGAACTTGTAAAGACTGGCATGGGGTTCCAACCTTAGGAACCATGCTCACAAAAGGAAACAACTGACAAGCTCAGGACTATCCAGATCTCCAGACAGTTGGTCATGGTGATGCACGCAATAATCCTAGAGCTTAGGAGGCAAAGGCAGGTGAGTTCAAGGCTAGCCAGGCTACATATTGACTTCTAGACCAGCCAGGGCTACACAAGCAGACCCTGTCTCAAAAAAGAAAAGAAAAAGATTTTTTTTTTTTAATTTTAAACGAAGACCAGTGTCTCCACAACACTGTTGTGGTTTATTTATCTTGTCAGATTTCTTCCACTCATGTAAATTACATATTCATACCAACATGAAATTGACTCTTTCCGCTAAGGACTGAAAATGTTAACATAGTGAGCCTGTGTGGCCTATGCTGCAGAATATTCCCAGGCTGAGCCATCATTGAGATGCTGTGGGTCACCAGGGCTGCGGTCTAGGGTAAGAAGTGTGTCTTGGGGTCAGTGAGATGGCTCAGCCGGTACAGGCACCTGGTGACCTGAGTCCCATCTCCAGACTCATGTAAAGGTAGAAAGACAGCTGACTCCGTTAAGTTCTCCTCTGACCTCCACGTGCGTGTCATGGCACATGTGACCCTCCACCCTATTATGCACATGCACACAGTAACAGAATGTTTAAAAAGACACGTGTCTTTTCAGAAGACAACTTCAAGTGAGAAGCTCTGCCTTCCCCACACACTCAGCAGCCGCATAGCCCGCATCAGTGACAAAATCTCCAGGAGATCTTGCTGCTCTGTGAGACGAAGAGCTCACACCTGAGCTGTGACAGAGAGAGGGGGGGAGGGGGAGAGAGAGACAGAGACGGGGGGGGGGGGGGGGGGGGGGGGGGAGGACAGAAGAGGGGAGGGGAGGGGAGGGGAGGGGAGGGGAGGGGAGGGGAGAGGGAAAAAGCAGCAGAGAGAACAGGCTGGCCAGGCGGGCTGGACGTGGCTTCTCATTGGGGACATACTAAGACGACTTGCCTCAACCTCTGGCCTCCAGAACACCAAAGCAGTTGACTTTCAATGTGACAATGTAACAAGTGAAGACCAAGAAGGAGCCCAGAGCACCGGTTCAGCTTTTCCTGATACAGATGCTGCCCTGGCACTCCCCTGGGGAACCCTGTCCACACTGTTCTACTTGCTAGAGTCAACAGCAACAGACAAGACCCTGAAGCATCCTACAGAGGCTCCAAGCAGGTTGGAACCTGTCCCACAGTATCTCCAACCCAACAGGACCCTGGATCAACCCAGCTTTACTGTGGTCACCCTTCTCAGGGTGCCAGGAATGAGGGAGTTGGCACCCTAGATTCAATGACCTTTCCATAGAAGCTGGCCAAATTTCCTGGATTCAGAGACAGCAGGTTCTGTGGTGGCGACACATGTTCTCTGAACACCCTCACCTCAGGGTGCAGTCTCAGGACCAAAGCGGTCCGAGATGAAAGCTACCTAACAACCTGAGGCCATCCTGCCAAGGTCCCAGGTGCCATTTCAGGGCTTCACTGCGGGACAGGTATTCAGGGACAGGAGGCAGACACAAGGGCTAACACTGGGCGCCCCCCACCCCACCCCAAGAGGAATGCAAGCCAAGGAAAGTACAGGGAGCTACTAAAGATATCAAAGGAGTTTAGAAACTTAAGAACTCAAGAGTCACCTTACCACTTTTCAAAATTAAAAGCTGGGGGCTGGAGAGATGGCTCAGTGGTTAAGAGCACTGACTGCTCTTTCAGAGGTCCTGAGTTCAATTCCCAGCACTCACATGGCAGCTCACAACTGTCTTTAACTCCAGTTCCAGAGAATATGACACCCTCACAGATATGCAGGCAAAACATCAATGCACATAAAATAAAAATAAATATTCTTTTGTTTGTTTTTGGTTTTTGAGGCGGGTTTCTCTGTGTAGCCCTAGCTGTCCTAGAACTAGCTCTGTAGACCAGGCTGGCTTTGAACTCACAGAGATCCTCCTGCCTCTGCCTCCTGAGTACTGGGATTAAAGGCGTGCGCCACCACTGCCTTGGCTAAAATAAATACTTTTTAAAAAATTTAAAGCTGGTATTAAGCCTTCTGGATCAGACAGTTCTGGAGCTTAGCAGCATGGTGGGGCACACAAGGATGTGAACGGAGAAGCCCAACAGTGACAGAGGACCCAGAGCAGCCACCAGAGCACCTCCCAGAACATCTGTCAATGGGGTGACACGTCAATCAAATATGAGACTATGTCATGACCAGGTGAAAGTAATCATGAAGGCACTTGGGAGACTGTCACAGGAGAAGCACTAGCCTGGGCTACACAGCATGAAACTATCTCAACAATCACAAAAGAAAGGAAGAGAACGAGAGAGAGATTGAGCACCAGCCAAGAATGGTTCACTGTATTCACAGCAACATGCTTGAACCCTCTAAGTTTTTGCCAGCACTATATTTAAAGGATTTAACAGGAAATAACTCAAGCACTATGGTCTACTATTGCTACTTAAACAATAAATACTGGCCCAACGCAAGAAAGTAGGCATGTTTAATGCAACCCTGAAGGATAGTTCCTGCATCTCTGGTAGAATAAGCAGGCCAACTGCACGGCTTACTCTAGAACTGCAGCAGGCATGTTTGATGGTGATAGCACAGCTGTGATTCGAAGCTGGCCATGCTTCTGAGTGCAAGTGTGTGCCTCCGTTTTCGAATGCTAAGTCTACGAAGCTGACACTGTTTTCCATCTGAAGACAGTGAAACGAGACAAGTGACGGACTACTGGGATAGAACAGCACCTTACACGTGTGCACCACTATCACTGGTGAATGCCAGTTCTCACAACAGGAACACGTACCCAGCTCACTATCTCCAACAGTGTGACCCAAACCTAGCAGAGAAAGTTTCACTTGTAAACATGGTGGTCTTCTCCGGGCAGGCCTTTCTGGTGAATGGCTCTAATCCTCACCATGCAGCAGAATGACTGCAGGGACTCATGCAGGACTGTGTCCCCAAGCTGCAGGCCTAAAGTGATGGCATGAGTTTGTTTTGTTTTTTTGAGACAGAGTCTCTCAACAACCTTGGCCATCTTGGAACCTATTATGTAGACCAGGCTGGCCTCAAACCTACAGCAATCCACCCGCCTCTGCCTCCTGAGTACTGAGTTAAAGGCATGTGACATCACACTTGGCCATGGTGCTCTGATGGCAGCGCAGAGCACATGGGTGGCCAGGCTCGGCCACAGTAATAGGTGTGGTGTCAGCACGGTCATCTTACCAGTTGTTGACTTGAAGCAGTGTCAGATTTGTCTGAGCAGCAATCTGCTTTTTCTCATCCTCCGTTGGGTAGGGATGCTAAAAACAAAGAGGGTTACTGTCACAGTGGGCTTTGGATTTCAAAGGGGAACCCAAGCTTACCCAGGCAAACACGATGCATACAAATAAGCAAGAGAAGAAGCTGACACAGGAGGCTTTCAGCACAACTAGGCTTTAGTTTTAGAAATCCTCGTTTTAGAAAGGTTCAGATAAGAATGAAGGGGGCTGGAGAGATGGCTCAGTGGTTAAGAGCACTGGCTGCTCTTCCAGAGGCCCCGGGTTCAATTTCCAGCACCCACATGGCAGTTTACAACTGTCTGTAACTACAGTTCCAGGAGACCTGAAACCCCCACACAGACATACATGCAGGCAAAACACCAATGCACATAAAATGAGAATAAATACATCATTAAAAATACCAGATAAGAATGAAGCATCTCTCTTCCCTGACCAAGAATGTCCAACACTACAGCAGCTGTCAGTGTGTGACGAGAATGTGGTCAGCCAGTGTCCCAAGGTGCACAGGTAATGGCAGCCGGAGCTGCAGCCCTGCTGGTGGGCATCCTCTGTGCCCAGCGACATCTGAGCCTTGACACAGCACATCTGTATCAGCTTTGTTAGGTTTTATGCACAAACAACACCCAGCACCTACTTCAACCGTGAGACTAAACTGACACTGGGACAGACTGACATCATCCCTAGCTTTCCTAGGACAAACCTCTGTTGGATTAACATGGTGGTAGAGTACAGAGACTGACTGTCCCTCACAGGTCTGTGCTGCAGGCTTGGTCCTTGGGCTGCTGTTATTGTGAGGTGCTGGAAACTTAGGAGGTGGGGCCCAGGGGTGGAGACCTTATCCACTAAACAATAAACCAAAAGTGACGTCAGAAACAAGCACCGAGCCAGAACATCAGCCAGCAGTCACTGCTGTCCCACTGCTTGGAAAACCAGGTGTTGCAAAGAAATGCGGGCCAGAAGGAGAGGAAAACAAGGAAATGTGTCCTCAGTGGTCCTTATGAGCAGGGCTTAGGTTTGAGAAACATTAACTCACTAAAGGGAAGTGGGCTAAGACTGACCCGCAAAGGAAAGAGGCGCACCCAACACAGCACTTCCGTGGGGACTGTGACCACTGCCCCACAGCCACTGCTCTGGGCATCACGCCCTCTCCGTCGTCACCTTGGGTGCCCCTCTTCCTGCCTGGGCCACTCACTTGAAACTAAACAAGCCACGTGTGCTTCTCCTCACTGTGCCCGACTTCACGACATGCCTGTCACCTACTGCCTCCCCCTTAGGTCCACTGCACAAACGGTGCTGCTGGCTCTGGTCTTTGTCTCCTTCTCCAGTCAGCCCCATCACACAGGAGGGCTTTCCTACCCAAAGGCACACCATTAGCAGGAGATTAGTGGATTCTCTTTGCACAGTGGGGGGACCCCTGCTGCATTTTAAGTTTCTTGAAGTCATTATTGGGGACTTGTGCTCAAGCCCCACTATGGACCCAGCGTAATACCAAACTTAGACCTGGGCCGAATAAACACAAGTCAGTTTCCCCAGGACACAAGCCAGGAGGGCGTCTCAGGGTCACCCGTGGTGTATCCAATGCACTCTTACCCCGATGTGCTGAAAGAGCCAGGACCGCATCACATTGGTGGCATGCTTCGGAAGGACGCCTCTCTTGTTCTTGGAGGAGCCATCTTCTTGATGCAAGATGCTGAGATCTTGATTCAACTGCAATTGAAGCTTTCAGACAATTGATAAATGTCAGAAAGGCTTTGAATGACAGCACATCCAGCAGCTTACAACTTCAGATGGAGGAGGTACCAAGCAAGGCTCTCAGGCTTCCTCACAGTGAAGAGGCATGTGCTGAAACCCTGTACTGACTAATCTTTTGAGGATACTCGTAACACTGTCAACATAGATTGGTCTTCATTCCCCTTTTTCAGCATGCAAGTCCTACAATTCTTGGACTCTTCAAACTGTCAAGGGACAGTTCCCATATGCTGAACCATGTCAACTGCTGACCGCAGTCCCCAGGCAGGGACTATTCACAGGTTAGACTGAGGCAGAATCACAGACCTTAACTTCTGCAGTGCACCAAGGGGCTGAAGTTTAGGGGACCACCAAGAGTCAGTGTCAGGAAGCTTCCAAGCTCTTGGAGGGTGGCACCCCAGAGAGGAGCCTGAGAGCTCTGTGCCCGCCCTACACACTATCCCTGCCTCCATCTGCCTCCTCTGCACTGGCCTTCACAATAAAGTCCAGCAGAACGGGCCAGGCCTGGAGACAGGCCTGAAACAGCTGGCCTGGCAGGACAAGAGCACTGATGTGTCACGTGGCACTGTGGGCACAGACCAAGGGGCCACTGGACACCGACATAATGAAAACCTGGCACACACACAAATAAAGCACACCGAGAGCCAGAGCATCATGGAACTGTGGCTGAATGCACAACGGAAGCTGGTACTGGGTGTCACCAGTACTGACTTGGTGCACCTGGAGAGGACGGCCTGGGTGTGAGCCCCGGTGCAGTGGAAGGCAGGCAAGGACGTTTCAAGGACATTCATCAGAGGCACGCTTGCCTTTAGAAACACATGCAAATAGTAGGATAAATGGCTCACAGACTCGGAGGGGACCTGGGGGCCAAGGAGAAGTGTTCAGATCTGCGACCTGACTACAGTGCTCTGTGAGGACTAAACTGTGGCCCACCCCAACCTGACAGAAAAATTCCAAGTAATGGTGAGAGGGGAGGAAGTCAACACTGTACTCTTTTGAGAACCAGTGGTACAAATCAGTGGTCAGGCAGGGGGAGCTGCAGCTATGCATGTACACTCAGGTTCCATCGCCAGCACCACATAACAGGAACGGTGGGTGACACAAGCCTGTGTCCTAATACTCAGAAAGCAGAAGCAGAGGATGACAAGTCCAGGGTTATTCTTGGTCAGATACAGAGTTTAAGGGCGGCTTGTGGCACATGAAAACCCACCTCCTACCTAGTCCTCACTCTCAAAACCATTTTTCTATGCGTGTGTGCTAGCAGTATGATTAAAGACTTCTCAGTGGTCATCCCCCAGGAAGTCAGAGTCAATTCCAGCCTACTACTGTTGTCAGGACCAGGCCATACATGGCCAGGTCAGTGTCCCGACCAAGGCTGACACCCTCCTCAGGGAGCAGCAGCATGCAGCACTTTCTGACCAGAGGCTTGTATGGCAACATCAATCCACGTGGGTCTGCATGTGCCCGTAGGCAGGGAGCCCTCCCTGTACTACAGTGGACCACTGCTGTGAGGATGAGGGTCATGGGGCTTTTTACAACAGATCAGGAAGTACTCTCCTGAAGTCCTCAGACTTGGTAGGTTCGCAATTTAAATGGGTAACCTTTATTCCTAAGAAAATTCAGTTACACAGAAGACTTTCTTATCAACTGGGAGGCTGAGGCAGGAAGATCACAGTGAGATCCAGGCCAGCCAGGGAACAGAGTGAAACCCTGTCCCAATTCTCCCAAAACAAAAAAAAACTTTCTTTTTCAACAAAACAGTTGGAGTATCTTCTACAGTACTAGTAAGTTATTTGACTTAAAATGTCTTACCCTAAAAAAGCATAATTCACTGGGTGGTGGTGGTGCACACTTTTAATCCCAGCACTTGGGAGCAGAGGCAGGTGGATCTCTGTGAGTTCGAGGCCAGCCTGGGCTACAGAGTGAGTTCCAGGACAGCAGGTCTGTTACACAGAGAAACCCTGTCTTGAAAACTAGTCAGTAACTGGACATGGCTCTACTGTTACAAACATCTGGAACAGAAGACCCCAAGAGAAGCAGGCTGGTGGGGAGACAAGTGAGTGTTAGTGAGCTCTAGCTCTTCCCTGTGTAGGCTGGGCCTGAGCAGTCACACAGCTCGGACAGTCCTCTGATGCCCCCTCACTGATGCCAGTGGCACCTGCAGCTTTTTCTCTAGTGATGTCACCAAACCTTTGTGGCCAGGACGACAGCCCCAGACTACCCAGACCACCGAGAGCCACTGCAGCCCACTTGGACTGCTTTTCCTTCAAGACAGCAGCCACACCCCCGGGCTAGGCATGAGAG